>NW_015391064.1:104229-112934 GCF_001527695.2 Protobothrops mucrosquamatus
AAACAGCCAGGTCTTGAGGGCGCGGCGGAAGGAGGGGAGATCCGGAATCACCCGGATCTCTGGGGGCAGCTCGTTCCAGAGGGTGGGCGCTCCGACAGAGAAGGCTCTCCCCCTGGGGGTCGCCAACCGGCACTGTCTGGTTGGCGGCACCCTGAGGAGGCCCTCTCTGTGGGAGCGTATCGGCCGGTGGGAGGTAATCGGAGGCAGAAGGCGGTCTCGGAGGTAACCAGGTCCGATGCCATGGCGCGCTTTAAAGGTGATAATCAACACCTTGAAGCGCACTCGGAAGGCCACAGGCAGCCAGTGCAGCTCGCGCAGCAGCGGTGTTACATGGGAGCGACGAGTCACTCCCATCACCGCCCGCGCGGCCGCATTCTGGACTAGCTGGAGCCTCCGAGTGCTCCTCAAGGGGAGCCCCATGTAGAGAGCATTACAGTAGTCCAGGCGGGAGGTAACAAGAGCATGGGTGACTGTGCGCAAAGCATCCCGGTCCAGAAAAGGCCGCAACTGGCGTACCAGGCGTACCCGGTAAAACGCCCCCCTGGCCACAGCTGCTATTTCATTTTATTTTTTACTTGTTTTATTTGCTGTGGCTCAGTCTCAATGTGCCATTGTGCATTCATCCCAAACAATAAGTTTGCATTTCTGCAGTACTTTTCTCATGCCGGATGCTTTGGAAACGTTGCACGTGGGAGTTTCAATGAATTGCATGTTCAATGGCAATTTCAAAGCGTCCGACAGATGGCGCCGTTTTTTTAAAAAAAGCATGTTTTTTACCTGTCACAGGTGTGACATCTATATAATATAGGTACCAATGCAACGTTGTGTCAAAATTTCAAAGCAATCAGTGAAGAACTTTCGGAGATTTAAGATTTTGAACAAACGAACATTTACATTTTTATTTATATAGATTTTACTTTTATTTTATTTTTTATTTATTTCATTTCATTTTCTATTATTATTTTAGGTTCATTTTAGGATGGCCCCACGTTTTGTGCTCCATGGAGTTTCTCTTGCTTGCCCTGGGGAGACGGGCATAAGACAGGCGCTCCGGAGGCCTTGCCCACTGCCCGCGTTGATGATGCAAGCACACTGGGCATCAAAATGCCAACTCAATGGGCACAAAGTCGGGGGGGGTCTCCTGTGGCTTTTGAGAGGCGGTCTTCTCCTCAATTTGCCCAGTAGGCATGCCAATGGGGTGGAAGAAACAGAATGGAATTTTAAAAGGCGGGCGGGGGTCTTTGGTTAGCCCACCTTTGTGAGCTTCTGCCTTTTGAATCGAATTTGGGAGTCGGATGTTTTTTGCTACCTTCAAGCAGTCTTTTTCAACCTGGCTGGGGAATTCTGGGAGTTGAAGTCCACCCATCTTAAAAGTGTGGCCCAGGTTGAAAAACACTGCCCTAGAAGAAGAAGGGTCTGCTTCGGCCCTAACCACTAGGCCAGGGGTACGCAACCTTGGCTCTTTTATGACTTGTGGACTTCAACTCCCAGAATTCCTGAGCCAGCCATGCTGAGGGGAAAGGGAGAGGTTTCCAAGCTGAGCCACGCTGGCTCAGGAATTCTGGGAGTTGAAGTCCACAAGTCATGAAGGGGCCATAGTTCCCCCATGCTGGCTCAGGAATTCTGGGAGTTGAAGTCCACGAGTCATAAAAGAGCCAAGGTTGCCTACCCCTGGTATAGGGTCTCCTGCTTGAGCAGGGAGTTGGACTAGAAGACCTCCAAGGTCCCTTCCAACTCTGTTCTCCTGTTGCTTTGATTATAGCAGGATTCAAGTATGGGCCTTTAAATAATAAGACCTTGTTGGTACCAATAAATTGCCAGTGCTTCGTCCTTCACAGTGTATCCTTCATAGCTTGGCTATTTTTTTTTCTTTTTATTCAACTGCTGCTCCAAATCATGTCAGTCTAGACCAGGGGTAGGCCACCTTGGCTCTTTTATGACGCGGGGACTTCAACTCCCAGAATTCCTGAGGCAGCAAGGCTCAGCTTGGGAACCTCTCTCTTTCCCCTCAGCATGGCTGGCTCAGGAATTCTGGGAGTTTATTTATTTATTTATTTATTTTGATTTATATCCCGCCCTTCTCCCAACGGGACTCAGGGCGGCTCACAACATATTTAAAAACATAGACATATTTACAACCCCCACCAGATAAAACCAAATTAAACCAAGTCCACCAGTCATGAAGGGGCCAAAGTTTCCCCCATGCTGGCTGAGGAATTCTGGGAGTTGAAGTCCATGAGTCATAAAAGAGCCGAGGTTGCCTACCTCTGGCCTAGGCCGCTTTATGACTGGTGGACTTCAACTCCCAGAATTCCTGAGCCAGCATGGCTCAGCATGGAAACCTCTCCCTTTCCCCTCAGCATGGCTGGCTCAGGAATTCTGGGAGTTGAAGTCCACCAGTCATAAAAGAGCCAAGGTTGCCCACCCCTGGCCTAGGCCAAACTGGCCCTCTGCCACCCTCCAGCAGGAGGCCATGCCAATGATGGGGGGGGGGGGTAAAGTTGCCCCCCCTCAGGCTCCTCATTCCTTCCCTCCCTGACTTTTACAGGCCCCCTCCTGCACCAGAGGAAGGGTCTTCCTTGGGGAGGGTTTTGAAACCAGGGCCCACTCCACCCCCCCCCGCACCTCCTCTTCCCTTTGGGAAAAATCAGGCTGACAAAAAGGGACCAGGCAGAAGCGGGTGACGTGGCACCACCTTCCTTGGCCCAGGAGTGCCAGGCTGAGGGGAGGGGGCAGCGTCAGCAACATGCTTGAAGACAGAGACCCTTCCCACCAGCAAAGGCAGAACGAAGCTGCCTGCTGGCATCCGAAGAGGAAACGCGGGGCGGAGGGAGGAGGAAGAAGGCAGCAGCTGAGATCCCCCCCCCTCCCCAAAGAAGTCTGGCTTCCCCCCAGACCCGGGCACCGGAGGGCAGGCCTCGCCCGTGTGGATGCCCACAGATAAATGCAAAACCCAGACTACAAAACGGATGTGGAAAAACATGTATGTATTGAGAGAAATTACACCGCGTATGTACAAATCACACAACTGGGCCTATACAAAAGGGGTCTTTCGGAGGGTCTTCCTTGGCGGGCGAAGAGAGAGGCAGCGCCAGTCTTTCCTTCCGGGGATGCGTCTTCCAAGCGGGTCAGTCCAGCGTTCCTGGAAGCCCACCCCCCCAAAAAAAACACATTTTTGAGAATTCCATTCTTCCCCTTGGCAAAATATATCATTTCTCCGCTTCCTTCTGCTATCGCAGGGGTAGTCAACCTTGGCTCTTTTATGACGCGTGGACTTCAACTCCCAGAATTCCTGAGCCAGCAAAGCTGGCTCAGGAATTCTGGGAGTTGAAGTCCACGCGTCATAAAAGAGCCAAGATTGACTACCCCTGTGCTATCGTGTTATCCGGCTGGCCTCCTGTCCGTTTAACTGGAGTAGCTTCCACCGCTTAAATTCTTGAGGGGTTTATTCAGATTTTGACCCTCGGTGTCCAGAAACAGGACAAACAGTGTCGGAAAGGAGGAGAAGAAGCAGCCAACAGTTTCTGGAGCTAGGCCCAGGTGAGGGTTTCTCAAAACTGGAATCTTTTAAGACGGGTGGACTTCAATTCCCACAATTCCCCAGCCAGCAGGAATTCTGGGAGTTGCAGTCCACACCCATCTTCAAGCAAGCTGACTGGGGGATTCTGGGAGTTGCAGTCCCACCAGTGGTGGGATTCAAATAGGTGAACAACCGGTTCTCTGTGTGGATGCCGCTTCCGGAAGTCCATTCCGGGCCTGGACAACAAAAAATTAACTACCGGTTCTGCCGAAGTAGTGCGAACTGGCTGAATCCCAACATCTTAAAGCATGCTGGCTGGGGGATTCTGGGAGTTGAAGTCCACCCATCTTATAGCATGCTGACTGGAGGATTCTGGGAGTTGAACTTCACCCATCTTAAAGCAAGCTGGCTGAGGGATTCTGGGAATTAAAGTCCACCCATCTTATAGCATGCTGACTGGGGGATTCTGGGAATTGATGTCCACCCATCTTAAAGCATCCTGACTGGGGAATTCTGGGAGTTGCAGTCCACCCATTTTAAAGCATTTTTGATGGGGAATTCTGGAAGTTATAGTTCACCCATCTTAAAGCAAGCTGACTGGGGGATTCTGGGCATTGCAGTCCACACCCATCTTAAAGTAAGCTGACTGGAGGATTCTGGGAGTTGCAGTCCACACCCATCTTAAAGCAAGCTGACTAGGGGATTCTGGAGTTGAGGTCTGAAAAATTGCCAAGTTTGGGAAATCCTTCTTGTCCATTAGCCAGTCTTCCCCATGGCCCACCAGCCTTTGGGGACAGCCCCACAACCTCCATTAATCAGTCCAATCCTTTTTGGAAACCAATATATTGTTTATGCTCCTTTTTATCCCAGCCCCAAAGTATGATGATTGACAGGCCCTGTGAAAGCTTTTAATAGGGCCGTTAATGACAACCCCCCACCCTGAAGGTGGTTTCTTTGGCTGATCTGGGCACTAACAAATATTTTCTTTTACGTCTTTTACAGTATCCTTACCTTCCAGGAAGGCAAACTCATCCAGGGCTTCGATGGCGTTGTCTGCAGGAGGAAAAACCAACACCCATTTTTTTAAAAAAATTAAGATGTGCTGTTAGTTGGCATGATGTCGAATTGTTTTGACTCCAGGAAATTTAGAACAAAATAAAAAAATATAATAAAAAACTGTGTGGCAAAACAATCACAAATAAAAATTCACGGGTCAGAAAACTAAAATAAACATAGCTCAGAGCCCTAAAGCACACAACTAAAACAAGCGAAAAGCAAGATTTTTTTTGGGGAAAAATGGACTCCTTCAGCACCGTATCTAACCTCCACATTTTACTGAAAGACACAAGCTTTTGTGTGCAGCAGTTGGCGGGGTGGAAACGTTGCCCCCCCAGGGGATTTTTTTTGCCATGGCCCAGACCCACTCAGGGGAGAGAGCCAGGCGCCCTGCAGACCGGATGGATGACCAACCCACAAATGAAGGCCATTTCATGGGAACCGGAGAAACGTGAGAGGCTGGGAAAGGGAGGGGGGGGGTTATCTCTGGCCCACCCCCTTCAGAATGAAAGCTCCCCCTCCCCAAATGATCGGTGGGCTCAGCTGGCCCTGCAGTAGCCAAGCTGCACGGGCCCAGTCCTTGCTGACCCCTTAACCAGCCGTGGGTCAGTGGTGGGGGAAAAGGGGGAGGACTGTGGGATGCTTGGTGGTCTCTGAGCTTGGTGGTTTTCTGGCAGAAATATTATCAGTGCTAGAAGGGAGGGGTTGTGAAGAGGAGGATGAGGAATGGAATAGAGCTGGAAGGGACCTTGGAGATCTTCTAGTCCAGCCCCCTGCTTAAGCAGGAGAGAAGGAGGAGGAGGGGAGGAAGGGAGGGGGAGGAGGAGAAGAGGAGGAGGAGGAGGAAGAGGAGGAGGACTGTGGTGTCCTTGGTGCTCTCTGAGCTTGACTGTTTCCTTGCAGACGTTTCATGACCCAACTAGGTAACATCATCAGTGCTAGAAGAGAGGAGGAGGAGGAGGAGGAGGAGGAGGAGGAAGATTGTGGGGTCCTTGGTGCTCTCTGAGCTTGACTGTTTCCGTGCAGACCTTTCTTGACCCAGCTAGGTAACATCATCAGTGCTGGAAGGGAGGGGGGGGAGTTTGTGAAGAGCGGAGGAGGCAGAGGAGGAGGAGAAGGGGGGAGGGGGCGGCTGACCCACCCAGGTCCTTCCTCTGCAGGGTCTTCCTCTTTCCGTGCTGGGTGTGGAGGAAGGCGTCCCTGGAGATGGTTTCCACAAACAGCTCCTGGGGAGGCAGAAGGGGGGGAGGAAGAGACAGATCAGCCAAGAAACACTGAATGGCTCCATTGCAGATGCCAAGGGGAGCGGTCCCTAGTGGTGGGAGGGTGCTTTGAGGAAGCAGGGAAATTCCCAGCCTCCGAGACAACCCCCCCCCCCCCCCGTAGCTGGCAAAGGGCAGCCTGAGGCACTCGGGGGGGGGTGACTTTGGGGTCTGCTTCCCTGCAAGGGAGCTCCCGCCTCTTGGTCCTACTTGGCTCAGCAAGCCTGGCCCCCACAATGGCCAACACAGCCTCCTCCTTGCAAGGTAGGCCGGGCAAAGAGGCTGCCACCAGCCAAAAGTCCCCATTGGCAGCACAAGAGAATCTCCGCAGCTTAGAGCTGGACTTTTGTCTGCTTGCTGAGCTGGTTGCTTTGCTTGCACGAGTCTCCGCTGAGCCGGAGCTGCTCTTTAGCGCAGCATTTGTCTCTTTCCCGCCCGGGATCTCCGAGTGGCGCCCCATCCCAGCCTCGGAGCCTCTTCGGAGTCTGCGAGGAGCGTCAGCTGCGCCCTCTGGCGGCCCGAGCAGGGGAAAACAAGAGAGAGAGAGAGAGAGAGAGCAAAACCACGCCCCTCGCGGAGGCAATCCGGTTCCTGATTGGCCCGGGGGCCGCCGCCCCGCCCACTCACCGCGGCGCGCGCCAGGACAAAGACCGCCTCCTGGCTGGCCAGGCTGACGTCTGGGTCGGCCTTCACCAGCGCCTTCACCCGGGACAGCGGCAGCCGCGCCGGACGCGAAGGCCCCGCCGCCGCCGCCGCCGTTGCTGCCGGCGCCACTGACGCTGCCGGCGCCTCGAGCTCCTCCGGCGCCCCGGCGCTTCCTGCCGCCGCCGCCACGGGCGCCGCCATCTTGGCCACCTCGGGGCTGCTAGTGCGCCTGCGCAGCTGACGCCATCGCTTCCCAGCCACGCCCACGTCTCTACGTCATCCCGCTGCTTTGCGGGAGGGAGGGGGAAGCGAGAGGGGCGGGGCGGGAGCGGGGGAGGATTGGCACCGCCGCGCGGCGACGCGTGTCCTGGCGGTACGTGCGAACGCGTGCCACCGGTTTAGCGGCTTGCACGGATCTCGGAAGAAGGGCAGGGGAGCGGTGCAGAAGGCAGGGAAGTTGTGGAGCAGGAGGCGCTTTCTCCTCCCTGGCCCCCTCTCGCATTGCTGCACTCCCACGACACGTGTCATGCCTGGATGAACCGAGTTCTGGGTCGGCAGATGCACCGAAGCACGAACTAACTCAAAAGGACAGCTTGCCCCCCCCTAAACCCGTCCTTGATTCCTGCAAGGGTGAGAGGTGTGGACTTCAACTCCCAGAATTCCCCAGCCAGAAGTCATGGATTGGCTGGCTGGGGAATTCTGGGAGTTGAAGTCCACGCCTCTTGCCCTTGCAGGAATGGAGGCACACCGCTCGAGATGAAACCCCCCCCCCAATCACATGGTTGTGTTGATTGTTGTTTTTCCTCATCTGCTAAATATGTCATAATTTTCCTATACGGGTCGTCCTTGACGTACGACTTCAGTATGAAGCCCAAAATTTCTGTTAAGTGAAACACTTGTTCATTGCCCCATTTTACGAACATTCTTGACACCGTTGTTAAGTGAATCACTGCAGATGTTAAGTTTGTAAGACGGTCGTTAACCGAACCCGTCTTCCCCCGTTGACTTGGGTTGTTGCAAAAGGGGATCCCGTCACCCAGGGACGCACTGCGACCGTCACAAGTACAAGTCGGTTGCCAAGCATCTGAACTCTGATTGTGTGACCCCGGGGAGGCTGCGACGGTTGTAGGTGTGAAAAACGGTCATGAGTCAGCACCCTTGCAACTTTGAACGGTCACTAAAAGAACTGTTGTAAATTGAGGACTGCCTGTGGGGATTTGATCTCATCAGCCTCCCACAGTAACGGATCTGAGTTGAGCAACGGTGTAAGTTCGATATATAAATCTGGCAGAAGCCGCCCTTGGCAGCCAGCCCATCTGGGCAAGGACGCTAAGCGAGTTTTGTGTCTCATTTTACGTCCTTTCCTGGTACAGCGATCAGGCGAATCACTGCAGTTCTTAAGTGAATCACGGGGTCGTTAAGCGAATCGGGATTCCCCATTGACTCTGCTTGTCGGAAGGTCGCAAAAGGGGATCACGTGACCCCGGGACGACGCGACCGTCACAAGTACGAATCAGTTGCCAAGAGTCTGAATTTGAATCACGTGACCCCCCCAGGGAGGCTGCGACGGTCATTAAGTGGGAAAAACGGTCCTGTCACTTTTTTCAGTGCTGTTGTAACTCTGAACAGTGGTCCCTAAAGGGTTGCAAACTGAGGACTGCCCATAATGACAGATTACGGTTTTTCAGCTTTTGGGGTGCCCTTCATTAGATGCCCTTTTTTTTCACACATTCACAGCTCTCCAAGTCTGTGCTGAGCCCTTTGTCCACCCAGGGCCCCCCCCCCAGATTTGTGTCTTGCATAGGGGAGGTTTGGCTCCCTTCCCTGAGCAGGTCTCGCCCCCCCCCCCCAGGTGCAAAGATCCACACACACACACCCCGCAGCATTGGCCCCAGCCTGGGAATTGGCAGTAAGGATGGATGAGCTCTGGGATCCCTGAGCGCCGGGTCCTTCCGCCAGGGAGACATTGTGGGATGAAGGAAGGAAGGAAGGAAGGAAGGAGAGAGAGAGAGAAAGAAAGAAAGAAAGAAAAAGAAAGAAAGAAGGAAGGAAGGAAGGAAGGAAGGAGAAGGAAGGGAGGAAGGAGGAAGGAAGGAGAGAGAAAAAAAAGAAAAAGAGAGAGAGAAAGGAAGGAGGAAGGAAGGAAGGAGAGAGAGAGAAAGAAAGAGAAAGAAAGAAGGAAAGAAAGAGAAAAAAGGAAGGAGGAAGGAAGGAAGGAGAGA
>NW_015391064.1:114202-116591 GCF_001527695.2 Protobothrops mucrosquamatus
TGTGGGGTTTGCCGAGAGGAAGACTGTGGGGTCCCTGATGCTCTCTGAGCTTGACCGTTTTCTTCCAGACGTTGCACGACCCAACTAGGTAACATCATCAGTTGTATAAGGGAGGGGGGAGGACTGTGGGGTCCCTGGTGCTCTCTGAGCTGGGTGGTCTTCTTGCAGACGTTGCACGACCCAACTAGGTGATGTCATCAGGGCCTCTTTGGATAATGAAACCAGCTCCCTCAGAGGGCACCCAGCCCCCCCCCCCGGTTTTATTCTGAATCAGATAAAGGGACTCGATCCTCGGGCAGCGGCCGAACGCTGCTCTTTTTAGGCCATGGGCCTCCCCCAGTTTTCAGCAGAAGCGCCCCCCCCCCCATGCCTAGGTCTGGAGAAATTGCCCATCCCTCTCCTGCCTCCCTCCCCACTCCCTGCAGCCGCTCCCCCCATCTCCAGGCAGAGGGGGCAGAGCCTCAAGGCTGCCCTTGGGTGGTCTCAAATGTGGGGCAGATGGTCCCAGGGGGGTCAAGGGGGCAGCAGGCAGCCTCACCCCTGGGCTGCGGTGGGGGCAAGACGGCAGCACCCCACAGGAGCAGGGCAGAGAATAGAATAGAATAGAATATAGAATATAGAAATGAATAGAATAGAATAGAATAGACAGATTGTAGAATAGAATAGAATAGAATATAGAATATAGAATATAGAAATGAATAGAATAGAATATAGAATAGATTGTAGAATAGAATAGAATAGAATAGAATAGAATAGATTGTAGAATAGAATAGAATATAGAATATAGAAATGAATAGAATAGAATATAGAATAGATTGTAGAATAGAATAGAATAGAATAGAATAGATTGTAAAATAGAATAGAATATAGAATATAGAAATGAATAGAATAGAATAGATTGTAGAATAGAATAGAATATAGAATATAGAAATGAATAGAATATAGAATAGACAGATTTTAGAATAGAATAGGAAGGGATCTTGGAGGTCTTCTAGTCCAGCCCCCTGCTCAAGCGGGAGAAATTTATTCTGAGGTTCAGCGTGCGAGTCTTTCCTCTGCTCTCCAATCGAGCAGATGGACTAACATTTTTCAGACTTGAAAAACACACTGACCACCTCAGATCAAAGCCAGCCGGGGGATTATGGGGCCAGTCGCTCTCTCGCTCTCGCTCTCTCCCCCTCCCCCTCCCTCTCCCTCCCTCCCTCCCTCCCTCCCTCTCTCTCTCTCTCTCTCTCTCTCTCAGCCTACCTCACAGGGCTGTTGCGGTGGAGGAAAGAGGAGGGTTAGCTATTCATTCTTCCAGATCACGCTTGTCCCGAAGGAACTTTTATTGTAGAGGCAACCGGACTTTCAGGTTTGTCTTTAGGACATTTCGCTTCTCATCCGAGAAGCTTCTTCACTTCATTCCTGGGAACTGAGGAAGCTTCTCGGATGAGAAGCGAAACGTCTTAAAAAGAAAAATCAGAAAGTCCGGTTGCCTTTCAAATGGAAGCACCTTTGGGAGGAGGATTTGGGACGTTCCCCAGCTTGAGCTGTTTATAACAAGAATAAAGGCGGGATTAAAAAAATATATATATCTAAAATCAGGCCCAGTTGGGGGCAAAGGGGCATAAATGCCAGTCAGAGGCCGCGAGACATTTCCTGCAAGAAGGATAAATCCCCCCGCCCTCTCTTGGCGGCCCTCAGCGCTGTCCCCCCCCTTTACCTGCACAAAATGACTGGATTTCTTAGTTCAGTGTTCCGTGTGGACCCAATCCCCGGTTAGTTTGTGGTTTGATGCAATGTGCTTTGTGCTTTGTGAACTCTCTAACATGGGTGAATTCAGGCCCAGTGGGTGCACCTGGCTGGTTGGGGCACATGTGTGTGGGGGGGTCTCTGCAGTGGGGGGGGGGCGGTGCTCCCGGGCATCACCTCAAAGTCTCCAGCATTTGCAACATCCTGGTGGGCACCCCTGATCCTAAAGAGAGAGAAACTCCTGTTTAGGATCGCTTTTCCAACTGCATCCTTCTGAAAAAAAATCAATGCTGCTCGGCTTAGGATTTGGCCTGGCGGGGGAGGGCAGGGGGGGGAATCCTTCTGACTTTTTACCGACGGGAAAAAAAACTCTGAGCATAAAGTTGGCAGGTACCCAGGAAGTGACACCTTCCATGCCCTGTGCTAAAAGATAATAATAATAATAGTAAAGTTGGAAGGGACCTTGAAGGTCATCTATGGGTGTGCTTAAAGGAAGTTTCTTAAGGAAATTTGGTGGGGGGCTCTGGGTGGGGAGGGGGTGGCGTGGGCAGCTTCCCCAACTCCGGAGAACCGGTGGCCCAGGATGGGGCAGCAGCCCCCCCCCTGCATGGGCGCTTGGAAATGCACTGGAGAAGAGATATTTTCTCCCCCCCCC
>NW_015391064.1:116803-124165 GCF_001527695.2 Protobothrops mucrosquamatus
AGGGACCTTGAAGGTCATCTATGGGTGTGCTTAAAGGAAGTTTCTTAAGGAAATTTGGTGGGGGGCTCTGGGTGGGGAGGGGGTGGCGTGGGCAGCTTCCCCAACTCCGGAGAACCGGTGGCCCAGGATGGGGCAGCAGCCCCCCCCCTGCATGGGCGCTTGGAAATGCACTGGAGAAGAGATATTTTCTCCCCCCCCCCTCTTTTCTGAAGTTGCTGAAAAAGTTTGGGGCCTCAGCTGCCTCTCGCCAGCTCCCTGCGGACCCCTCCCCGGCAGCCTCACCTGTTTACTTTCCGCCTGCAGGAGAAGCAGTACTTCGCTTTCCCCGGAGAACTCCTGATGAGGATGTTGAAGATGCTAATTTTGCCGCTCATCACCTCCAGGTGAGTGCCGCCCCTTCTTCCCCCCCCCCCCGGGGGCAGGGCAGGTGTGGGGGGAGGCGGATCGGAGACGCTCCTGGAGGGCTCCTGGAGGCCGGCTGGCGGGAGTAATTGCTGCTTGGCATGGAAGAAGGAACCGGGTCTGTTTGGCAGCTGGGACCGCAAGTCACGCCAGCCCCCCCCCTCCCCAGGGAAGCCAAACTTTTGAATTGCAGGGCTCTGAAGTTCCTCCCGGCCCAGCTGGCTTTGTTTTGCTCTGCAGCTGCAACCTGGGGGGAAAGACGGAAAGTAAACTTGGTCAGACTTTGATCTGAGGCCGGGCATCTGGAGGGCACCGGACAGAGGGCAGGCCGAACACTTGAGGGCCAAGGCTGCGGGCATAAGTCTGTCGTTCGACCCCTGGTCTCTGGCAGGGTGGGCAGTTGGTGACCCCAACGTAGGGTGGGGGAGCTGGCAGCCTTAGTCCAGTGCAGCGTTTCTCAAGCTTGTCCACTGTAAGACGAGAGGACTTTAACTGGCTTCAGACAGACTTCTAGAAAACCTCAACTAACCTCTACATAGACTTCAGCTAACTTCAACTAACTTCTACATAGACTTCTAGACTTCAATTAAGCTCAACTAACTTCTACATAGACTTCAGCTAACTTCAACTAACCTCTACATAGACTTCAATTAAGCTCAACTAACTTCTACATGGACTTTAACTAACTTCAACTAACTTCTACATAGACTTCTAGACTTCAATTAAGTTCAACTAACTTCTACATAGACTTTAACTAACTTCAACTAACTTCTACATAGACTTCTAGACTTCAATTAAGCTCAACTAACTTCTACATAGACTTTAACTAACTTCAACTAACTTCTACATAGACTTCTAGACTTCAATTAAGTTCAACTAACTTCTACATAGACTTCAGCTAACTTCAACTAACCTCTACATAGGCTTCAATTAAGCTCAACTAACCTCTACATAGACTTTAACTAACTTCAACTAACTTCTACATAGACTTCTAGACTTCAATTAAGTTCAACTAGCTTCTACATAGACTTCAGCTAACTTCAACTAACCTCTACATAGACTTCAGTTAAGCTCAACTAACTTCTACATAGACTTTAACTAACTTCAACTAACCTCTACATAGACTTCAATTAAGCTCAACTAACTTCTACATAGACTTCAGCTAACTTCAACTAACCTCTACATAGACTTCAATTAAGCTCAACTAATTTCTACATAGACTTCAGCTAACTTCAACTAACCTCTACATAGACTTCAATTAAGCTCAACTAATTTCTACATAGACTTTAACTAACTTCAACTAACTTCTACATAGACTTCTAGACTTCAAGTTAGTTCAACTAGCTTCTACATAGACTTCAGCTAACTTCAACTAACCTCTACATAGGCTTCAATTAAGCTCAACTAACTTCTACATAGACTTTAACTAACTTCAACTAACTTCTACATAGACTTCTAGACTTCAATTAAGTTCAACTAATTTCTACATCTGAAGTTGAAACTCAAATACTTTTGCCACCTAATGAGAAGGAAGGACTCACCGGAGAAGACCCTAATGCTGGGAAAGATGGAGGGCAACAGAAGAAGGGGACGACAGAGAATGAGGTGGCTGGATGGAGTCACTGAAGCAGTAGGTATGAGCTTAAATGGACTCCAGAAGATAGTGGAGGACAGGAACGTTGTCCATGGGGTCGCAATGGGTCGGACACGACTTCGCAACTAAGAACAACAAAACTTCTAGATAGACTTCTAGACTTCAATTAAGTTCAACTAACTTCTACATAAACTTCAACTAACTTCAACTAACTTCTACATAGACTTCTAGACTTCAATTAAGTTCAACTAACTTCTACATAGACTTTAACTAACTTCAACTAACTTCTACATAGACTTCTAGAAAACTTCAACTAACTTCCACACAGACTTTAATTAACCAACTAACTTCTACATATTCTACACTTCAACTAACTTCTACATAGACTTCTAGAAAACCTCAACTAACTTCTACATGGACTTCAACTAACTTCTACATAGACTTCTAAAAAACATTTTCAGCTAATGTCTACATGGACTTCAACTACCTTCAACTAGTGGTAATTTCTATTTTCATCATAGACTTCAACTAACTTCAGCTAACTTCTACATAGACTTTAGATTTCAACTAACTTCTACGTAGACTTTTAGAAAACTTCAACTAACCTCTACGTAGACTTTAACCAACTAACTTCTACATAGACTTCTAGGCTTCAACTAACTTCCACTAATTTCTACATAGACTTCTAGAAAACGTCAACTAACTTCTACATAGCTGGCTGGGGAATTCTGGGAGTTGAAGTCCACTCATCTTAAAGTGGCCAAGCTTGAACAACGCTGCTCTAATTCAGCCTTTATTGATATTTTCAAAGTTCAAAGTTTCTTCTTTTTATTTTCCCACGCCAAAATCGTGGGAATTTCTGCCCCTGTTGCAACTTGCTGCCCAATCCTCCTGTCCGGATTCAGGTCTGCCCAATCCTTACGAGAAGCCAATCGATCCTTTCCTCTGCCTCAGTGGCCAGGCATTCTCCGCCCGTCACCCGTGGGGCCACTGAGTCAGGACTCTGCTGGGGCGTTCTTTGTCCCCCCCCTCATCCCAAACCAATTTTCCCCAAACACGATGCGAGGAAAGAAGTCTGCAGAAACCACCCCAGTCTTATCCTGCCATGCCCAACCTTTGGAAACTGACCAGACCATGCCCAGAAATTTCTGATTGGGAGACGCAGCAGGGCAGCTGGAGGTCGTAGAGCCGGGTGGCTGAAATGGACCAGCTGCAATGAAACACATCCCACTTATTTGGGTTCACACGGCCCAGAACAAACCACCAAAGCTCCCGAAGGCCTGGGTTGGTGCCCTCCTGCTCTACCACCCTCACTGGCACCTTGATGCCCCCCATCCAGGCCCTTCACGCCTTCGCCTATAACGTGTGAAGACGACCCAAGCATTTCTTTAAAGATTTTTTTTTAAAAAAATCCTGCTTTATTATTTTTATAAATAAGTGAAGGCGACAAACATACCTTCTGCTCCTTCCTTTTCCTATTTTCCCTACCAAAACCAACCCTGTGAGGTGGGTTGGACCGAGAAAGAGGGACTAGCCCAGGACCACCCAGCCAGCTTTCACGCCTAAGGCGGGGCTAGAACTTTCTGTCTCCTGGTGATTGGCTGAAAGTCACCCAGCTTGCGGTCATACCTAAGGCGGGACTAGAACTCCCCGTCTCCTGGTGATTGGCTGAAAGTCACCCAGCTTGCTGTCATGCCTAAGGCGGGACTAGAACTCCCCGTCTCCTGGTGATTGGCTGAAAGTCACCGAGCTTGCTGTCATGCCTAAGGTGGGACTAGAACTCCCCGTCTCCTGGTGATTGGCTGAAAGTCACCCAGCCGGCTGTCATGCCTAAGGCGAGACTAGAACTCCCCGTCTCCTGGTGATNAGGGACCTTGAAGGTCATCTATGGGTGTGCTTAAAGGAAGTTTCTTAAGGAAATTTGGTGGGGGGCTCTGGGTGGGGAGGGGGTGGCGTGGGCAGCTTCCCCAACTCCGGAGAACCGGTGGCCCAGGATGGGGCAGCAGCCCCCCCCCTGCATGGGCGCTTGGAAATGCACTGGAGAAGAGATATTTTCTCCCCCCCCCTCTTTTCTGAAGTTGCTGAAAAAGTTTGGGGCCTCAGCTGCCTCTCGCCAGCTCCCTGCGGACCCCTCCCCGGCAGCCTCACCTGTTTACTTTCCGCCTGCAGGAGAAGCAGTACTTCGCTTTCCCCGGAGAACTCCTGATGAGGATGTTGAAGATGCTAATTTTGCCGCTCATCACCTCCAGGTGAGTGCCGCCCCTTCTTCCCCCCCCCCCCCCCCCGGGCAGGGCAGGTGTGGGGGGAGGCGGATCGGAGACGCTCCTGGAGGGCTCCTGGAGGCCGGCTGGCGGGAATAATTGCTGCTTGGCGTGGAAGAAGGAGCCGGCTCAGCTTGGCAGCTGGGACTGCAAGTCACGCCAGCCCCCCCCCTCCCCAGGGAAGCCAAACTTTTGAATTGCAGGGCTCTGAAGTTCCTCCCGGCACAGCTGGCTTTGTTTTGCTCTGCAGCTGCAACCTGGGGGGAAAGACGGAAAGTAAACTTGGTCAGACTTTGATCTGAGGCCGGGCATCTGGAGGGCACCGGACGGAGGGCAGGCCGAACGCTTGAGGGCCAAGGCTGCGGGCATAAGTCTGTCGTTCGACCCCTGGCCTCTTGCAGGGTGGGCAGTTGGTGACCCCAACTTAGGGTGGGGGAGCTGGCAGCCTTAGTGCAGTGCAGTGTTTCTCAAGCTTGTCCACTGTAAGACGAGATGACTTTAACTGGCTTCAAACAGACTTCAATTAAGCTCAACTAACTTCTACATAGACTTTTAGACTTCAATTAAGTTCAACTAACTTCTACATAGACTTCAGCTAACTTCAATTAACCTCTACATAGGCTTCAATTAAGCTCAACTAACTTCTACATAGACTTTAACTAACTTCAACTAACTTCTACATAGACTTCTAGACTTCAATTAAGTTCAACTAGCTTCTACATAGACTTTAACTAACTTCAACTAACCTCTACATAGACTTCAATTAAGCTCAACTAACTTCTACATAGACTTTAACTAACTTCAACTAACTTCTACATACTTTTAGACTTCAATTAAGTTCAACTAACTTCTACATAGACTTCAGCTAACTTCAACTAACCTCTACATAGACTTCTAGACTTCAATTAAGTTCAACTAGCTTCTACATAGACTTTAACTAACTTCAACTAACCTCTACATAGACTTCAATTAAGCTCAACTAACTTCTACATAGACTTTAACTAACTTCAACTAACTTCTACATAGACTTCTAGACTTCAATTAAGTTCAACTAATTTCTACAGCTGAAGTTGAAACTCAAATACTTTGGCCACCTAATGAGAAGGAAGGACTCACTGGAGAAGAGCCTAATGCTGGGAAAGATGGAGGGCAACAGAAGAAGGGGACGACAGAGAAGGAGGGGGCTGGATGGAGTCACTGAAGCAGGAGGCGTGAGCTTAAATGGACTCCAGAAGATGGTGGAGGACAGGAAGGCCTGGAGGAACGTTGTCCATGGGGTCGCAATGGGTCGGACATGACTTCGCAACTAAGAACAACAAAACTTCTAGATAGACTTCTAGACTTCAATTAAGTTCAACTAACTTTTACATAGACTTTAATTAACTTCAACTAACTTCTACATGGACTTCTAGACTTCAATTAACTTCAACTAACTTCTACATAGACTTCTAGACTTCAATTAACTTCAACTAACTTCTACATAGACTTTAACTAACTTCAACTAACTTCTACATAGACTTCTAGAAAACTTCAACTAACTTCCACACAGACTTTAATTAACCAACTAACTTCTACATATTCTACACTTCAACTAACTTCTACATAGACTTCTAGAAAACCTCAACTAACTTCTACATGGACTTCAACTAACTTCTACATAGACTTCTAAAAAACATTATCAGCTAACGTCTACATGGACTTCAACTACCTTCAACGTGGTAATTTCTATTTTCATCATAGACTTCAACTAACTTCAGCTAACTTCTACATAGACTTTAGACTTCAACTAACTTCTACGTAGACTTTTAGAAAACTTCAACTAACCTCTACATAGACTTTAACCAACTAACTTCTACATAGACTTCTAGGCTTCAACTAACTTTCACTAATTTCTACATAGACTTATAGAAAACTTCAACTAACTTCTACATAGCTGGCTGGGGAATTCTGGGAGTTGAAGTCCACTCATCTTAAAGTGGCCAAGCTTGAACAACGCTGCTCTAATTCAGCCTTTATTGATATTTTCAAAGTTCAAAGTTTCTTCTTTTTATTTTCCCATGCCAAAATCGTGGGAATTTCTGCCTCTGGTGCGACTCGCTGCCCAATCCTCCTGCCTGGATTCAGGGCTGCCCAATCTTTACGAGAAGCCGGTCGATCCTTTCCTCCGCCTCAGTGGCCAGGCATTCTCCGCCCATCACCCGTGGGGCTACTGAGTCAGAACTCTGCTGGGGTGTTCTTTGTCCCCGCCCCTCATCCCAAGCCAATTTTCCCCAAACACGATGCAAGGAAAGAAGCCTGCAGAGACCACCCCAGTCTTATCCTGCCATGCCCAACCTTTGGAAACTGACCGGACCATGCCCAGAAATTTCTGATTGGGAGACACAGCAGGGCAGCTGGAGATCGTAGAGCCGGGTGGCTGAAATGGACCAGCTGCAATGAAACACACCCCACTTATTTGGGTTCACACGGCCCAGAACAAACCACCAAAGCTCCCGAAGGCCTGGGTTGGTGCCCTCCTGCTCTGCCGCCCTCACTGGCACCTTGATGCCCCCCATCCAGGCCCTTCACGCCTTCGCCTATAATGTGTGAAGACGACCCAAGCATTTTTTTAAAGATTTTTTTTTTTAATCCTGCTTTATTATTTTTATAAATAAGTGAAGGCGACAAACGTACCTTCTGCTCCTTCCTTTCCCTATTTTCCCTACCAAAACCAACCCTGTGAGGTGGGTTGGACCGAGAAAGAGGGACTAGCCCAGGATCACCCAACCGGCTTTCACGCCTAAGGCGGGACTAGAACTCCCCCTCTCCTGGTGATTGGCTGAAAGTCACCCAGCTTGCTGTCATGCCTAAGGCGGGACTAGAACTCCCATCTCCTGGTGATTGGCTGAAAGTCACCCAGCCGGCTGTCATGCCTAAGGCGAGACTAGAACTCCCCGTCTCCTGGTGATTGGCTGAAAGTCACCCAGCTTGCTGTCATGCCTAAGGCGGGACTAGAACCCCCTGTCTCCTGGTGATTGGCTGAAAGTCACCCAGCTTGCTGTCATGCCTAAGGCGGGACTAGAACTCCCCGTCTCCTGGTGATTGGCTGAAAGTCACCCAGCTTGC
>NW_015391064.1:125121-134165 GCF_001527695.2 Protobothrops mucrosquamatus
AACAGAGGGATAGAATCAAGACCACGTGAAGTGTTAATACCACTTTACAAGGCCTTGGTAAGGCCACACTTGGAATACGGCATCCAGTTTTGGTCCCCACGATGTAAAAAAGATGCTGAGACTCTAGAAAGAGTGCAGAGAAGAGCAACAAAGATGACTGGAGGCTAAAACATGAGGAACGGTTGCTGGAATTCGGTATGTCTATTTTAACGAAGAGAAAGACGAGGGGGGACAGGATAGCAGTCTTCCAGTATCTCAGGGTTGGCCCCAAAGAAGAGGGAGTCAAGCTGTTCTCCAAAGCCCCTGAAGGCAGGACAAGAAGCAACGGATGGAAACTAACCAAGGAGAGAAGCAACCTAGAACTAAGGAGAAACTTTCTGACAGTGAGAACAATTAACCAGTGGAACTACCTGCCTCCAGAAGCGGTGAATGCTCCAACACTGGAGGTTTTTAAGAAGAAACTGGACAGCCATTTGTCTGAAATGGTATAGGGTTTCCTGCCTGAGCAGGGGGTTAGACTTGATGACCTCCAAGGTCCCTTCCAACTTTACTATTATTATTATTCTTATTAAAAACCAGAGATGCCTGTAGAAAACCCCCCCGGGGGGGAGATGGAGGCAGGGTGTCCGCTAGCTGTGACCAAAAAAATCAAGAGCTGGATTGCATCACTGTGGCCGCCATCTTGCCTTTTTTGACCTCACCCTGCTTACCACCTGAGACCTTGCTGTTCTTAGCACGTGGAGGGGGGCATTTCCCCCAGCCCAGCTGGCCTTGTTCCCGCCCCCCCCCATGCCAGTCTCTGCCCGTCTGTCTCTGCCCCCCTGCAGCTTGATGTCCGGCTTGGCCACCATGGACTCCCGTGTCTGTGGCAAGATGGGCCTGCTGACCATCACCTACTACCTCTGGACCACCTTCATGGCCGTCACCACCGGCATCGTGCTGGTCCTCAGCATCCACCCCGGCGCGGCTGCCCAGAAGGAGGAACACTCGGTGGGCAAAGTGGTACTCAGCTCGGCCGACGCCCTGCTGGATCTCATCAGGTAGCCACCCTCCCCCCCCCGGCTGGCCCTCCCTCGGCCCTGGCGGTGGTGGGTTCAAGGCAGCGCTTCTTCAGCTTTGGACGGGGGGTCACCTGGCAGCGCCCCAGGGGCATCGTGGAGGGGGGGCAGCGGCCCCAGGTGAGGCTGCGGCTAGACCCGGTGGCTCCTGGCCGAAGGATTTATCCGTGGTTCTCGGCTACGGGTGCTGGCAGGTGCAGAGGCCGGAGGCTGGAGAAAAGGTGCCCTCCCTTATGGAACGGCTCCAGTCAGCTGGGCATAATCCAGAGACCTGCTCAAAAAAATATATAAAAAGTCATAATTTCACCTTGCTGGGGGCAGATAGAAGGTGAAGAAAGAAAGAAAGAAAGAAAGAAAGAAAGAAAGAAAGAAAGAAAGAAAGAAAGAAAGAAAGAAAGAAAGAAAGAAAGAAAGGAGGGAGGGAGGGAGGGAGGGAGGGAGGGAGGGAGGGAGGGAGGGAAGGAAGAAAGAAGAAAGAAAGAAAGAAAGAAAGAAAGAAAGAAAGAAAGAAAGAAAGAAAGAAAGAAAGAAAGAAAGAAAGAAAGGAGGGAGGGAGGGAGGAAAAGAAAAGGAGAAAGGGAGGAAGAGAGAAAAGAAAGAAAGGAAAGAAAGAAAGAAAGAGAGAGAGAAAGGAAGGAAAGAAAGAAAGAAAGAAAGGAGGGAGGGAGGGAGCAAAAGAAAAGGAGAAAGGGAGGAAGAGAGAAAAGAAAGAAAAAGAAAGGAAGGAAAAAAGAAAGAAAGGGAGGGAGGGTGGGAGAAAAAAGAAGAAAGGGAGGAAGAGAGAAAAAGAAGGAAGGAAAGAAGGAAGGGTGAAGGGTTAACAGTGGTAAGGGTCTTCTATCGGGGTCCCCCATCTTTAGAGGGGCAAGTGTCTGATTTCTTGAAAGGGTTGTGAAGCCGGGCTGAGTCTCTCACGGCTGGGCGGGGGGCAAATGGGGTCTTCTTCAGAGGGGCTCAGATTTGCTTTAACCTCAAGGGGGGGCTCTGTATTGAGGCTCGCCCCCATCCCCCACCCCCTTGAAAGAAAGAGCCTGGCCCAATTGTCCCACGGCCGTCAGGAGATTCAGGCAATTCAACTGAGTATAAAGATTTATTGCAAGCTGAAGCTCGCTACAAGAATCTGATCTACTAACGGTCAAGGGAAATGGGCACTCAAGGGTCTGCGGAGATTCTCCGTCCTCCAGGTCAGGGTTGCCCCAAAGATGCTTTTGCAGGAGGCAACTGGGCTTCTTTGAAGACGTTTCGCTTCTCACTCAAGAAGCTTCTTCAGGTTCTGACTGACTGGATGGTGGGGAATGGAAGGATTTATACTCCTTGTAGACCGCTGGTCGTTTGCATCCTTTTAGAGGGTCGTTGAGGCCGCTTGGAGGTTTGTCTCTGTGCTCTGAGAGTCACCTGAGTGGTGCAAATGGATGTGGCACCTTTTCTTTGAAGATGTTTCGCTTCTTCGGCTCTGACCGGATGGTGGAGGAAGGGAAGGATTTATACTCCTTGCAGAGAGCTGGTCATTTGCCTCCTTTTAGAGAGCTGATGAGGCCACTTGGAGGCTTGTCTGTGTCCTCACCTGAGTAGTGCAAATGGGTGTGTGTGAAGGGACCCAGGGCAGAAAACATCCTGCAGCCAAGAAGGCTCCACACCCATTTGCACCACTCAGGTGACCCTCAGGATACAGTTAAACCTCCAAGCGGCCTCAACGACCCTCTAAAAAGGATGCAAACGACCAGCTGTCTGCAAGGAGTATAAATCCTTCCCTTCCCCACCATCCAGTCAGAGCGGAAGAAGCTTCTGGGATGAGAAGCAAAACGTCTTCAAATAAAAGGCTCCACACCCACGTGCACCACTCAGGTGACCCTGAGGACACAGATAAACTTCCAAGCAGCCTCAATGACTCTCCAAAAGGATGCAAATGACTAGCTGTCTGCAAGGAGTATAAATCCTTCCCTTCCCCACCATCCAGTCAGAACCTGAGGAAGCTTCTGGGATGAGAAGCAAAATGTCTTCAAAGAAAAAAAAAAAAACCTTTGGGAAAAGGCATTCAAGGTGGGCTGGAAGTAGAGCTCTTGTGGGCGTGAAGAGACTCAAGACTAATGGCATGTTTCACACACACACACACACACACACACACACACACCCTTCCTCAGCCTGCTACACCCACTCCTCTTTGTGTTGTCTCCTGCAGAAACATGTTCCCTTCCAACCTGGTGGAGGCTTCCTTCCAGCAGGTGAGATCCTGGCCCAGACCGGCCCCTTTTCACTCAATGGCTGCTCACTGGGATTTGGGGAGGGGGCTTTTGGAGGGGGGGTGGGATATTGCGACTTCGCCCCCCCCCACCTCCACTCTCACCCGCGGAATTTGTACAGCCGCTTTGGGCTTGTTCGAGCGTCCGGCCACAAATGAGAGTCAGACCACACCCCGAGAAGGGGGGGAGCCAATCACCTATAGGGTCCTGGATCCAGAGGGCCCCCTCAGAGGTCCTCTAGCCCACCTCCCATCTCAGTGCAGGAATCCAACCTCTTTCTGCCTCTGTCGGGTATGTTTGATATGATACGTTTAAACCAGGGGTAGGCAACCTTGGCTCTTTTACGATGCGTGGACTTCAACTCCCAGAATTCCTGAGCCAGCAGAGCTGGCTCAGGAATTCTGGGAGTTGAAGTCCACGCGTCGTAAAAGAGCCAAGGTTGCCTACCCCCTGGTCCAGGGAGATCAAAATGCCATCGCTGGCTCAGGAATTCTGGGAGTTGAAGTCCACGCGTCGTAAAAGAGCCAAGGTTGCCTACCCCCTGGTCCAGGGAGATCAAAATGCCATCGCTGGCTCAGGAATTCTGGGAGTTGAAGTCCGCAAGTCATGAAGGGGCTATAGTTCCCCCATGCTGGCTCAGGAATTCTGGGAGTTGAAGTCCACGCGTCGTAAAAGAGCCAAGGTTGCCTACCCCTGGTTTAAACGTATGAAGGGAGCCTGCCACCCCCTCCCTCCCTCCTTCCTCCCCCTCTCTCTTCTTCATCAGCAGCCCCAATGAAGGGCTGGTGCCAGAATCAGTGTGGAGGGTGAGGGAGGAGGAGGGGGGGTCCGGACCCCTTTGCAGCCCCCCCCAATGCCTTTACTCCTAAGGCTGCAAGCCTAAAAGAGGATGTCCAGCCCAAACGGCCTGCCAATCTCCCCGCTTGCTTCGCTTCCAGTACCGAACTGTCCTGGTCCCCGTGGTGAAATCCCCCGGGATCCCGAAGAAGGCCGGCACCTCCCTCAGCTTCATTTACTTGGTGCCCGATCCGGGGAACCCAGAGATCCAGCGTCCGGTCCTGCTGGAGATCACGCCCTCGCCGGAAATGATCTACCAGGCCCTTCCTGGCAGCAACAACGAAATGAACGTCTTGGGCATCGTCCTCTTCTCGGCCACGGTCGGTACGTGGTCACTGCTGGGGGGGCAGGGCAGGGCAGGCCCCCCCGACTCTGGGGTCCCTGGGGGCGGGAACGGGGGATGCCCCTTTTCTTCCCCCTCTCCCCAAAAGAAGCATCATGAAAACAGCAGGGGAGAGTTGCCAGTTGATCCAAATGATCCTCAATCAATCAGAATAGATTTGGAAAGGACCTTGGAGGTCATCTAGTCCAACCCCTGCTCAACTAGGAGTCCCCAACTCCCGGTCCATGGACCGGTACCGAGCCGCAGCATGCCAGCAACACAAACAAGCAAAGTCCCATCCACGGGATGCAGGCAGCACACAAAAGCACACACCCTCCGGTCCGCGGAAAAATTTTTCTCCATGGAACTGGTGATCCCGGATGCCCAAAAGGTTGAGGACCTCTGCCCTAGACCACTCCGGACAAATGACTGTCCAGTCTCTTCTTAAAAACCTCCAGTGATGGAGCACCCACAATGTCTGAAGGCCATCTAGTTCCACGGGTCAATTATCCTCACTGTCAGGAAGTTTCTCCTTAATTCCAGGTTGCTTCTCTCCTTGATTGGTTTCCATCCATCGTTTCCTGTCCTGCCTTCAGGTGCTTTGGAAAATAGGTTGAACCCCTCCCCCCTCATCTTTGTGGCAGCCCCTCAAATACTGGAACTCTGCTATCATGTCCCCCCTAGTCCTTTTTTTTCTCTAGACTGGCCATTCCCAAATCCTGCAGCTGTTTTTTGTATATTTTTGTCTGCAGGCCTTTAATTATCTTAGTTGCTCTTCTCTGCACTTTTTCTAGACTCTCAACTTCTTTTTTTATATGTTGGGGTGAACAGAAGTGGATGCAGGTATTCCAAGTATGGCCTTACCAAGGAATAATAATAATAATAATAATAATAATAATAATAATAATAATAATAATAATAATAATAATAATAATAATAATAATAATAATAATAATAATAATAATAATAATAATAATAATAATAATAATATAATAGTAGTAGTAGTAGTAGTAGTAGTAGTAGTAGTAGTAGTAGTAGTAGTAGTAGTAGTAATATAAAATAAAAATAATAATAAGGTTGGAAGGGACCTTGGAGGTCATCTAGTCCAACCCCCTGCTGAAACAGGAGACCCTACACAATTTCGGACAAATGGCTGTCCAGTTTCTTCTTAAAAACTTCCAGTGTTGAAGCATTCACCGCTTCTGGAGGCAGGTTGTTCCACTGGTTAATTGTTCTAACTGTCAGGAAGTTTCTCCTTAGTTCCAGGTTGCTTCTCTCCTTGATTAGTTTCCATTTGTTGCTTCTCGTCCTGCCTTCAGGCGCCTTGGAGAATAGCTTGACTCCCTCTTCTTTGGGGCAGCCCCTGAGATACTGGAAGACTGCTATCATGTCCCCCCTCGTCCTTCTCTTCGTAAAACTAGACATCCCCAATTCCAGCAACCCTTCCTGATATGTTTTAGCCTCCTGTCCCCTGATCATCTTTGTTGCTCTTCTCTGCACTCTTTCTAGAGTCTCAGCATCTTTTTTACATTGTGGTGACCAAAACTGGACGCCGTATTCCAAGTGTGGCCTTACCAAGGGATTGTAAAGTGGTATTAACACTTCAGGTGATCTTGATTCTCTCCCTCTGTTAATGCAGCCCAGCACTGTGTTGGCCTTTTTGGCAGCTGCAGCACACGGCTGGCTCATATTTCACGTGACCTTGATTCTCTCCCTCTGTTAATGCAGCCTAGGATTGCGTCTTAATCCTGAATGCAGGAAACTCCCTTAGGATCCCTGGAACCAAGACATGCCTACATTGGTTAATCCATAAGAAAAGATGCCAGCACAGAACAGAAAAACAGAGTTGGAAGGGACCCTGGAGGTCTTCTAGTCCGACCCCCTGCCTGTCTCCTCCGAGCCTGGAGGTCACATCCTGGAAGCTATGCTGGTGGGGATTATGGGTGCTGAGCTGCAACGTTCCTGGAGGGCCGAGGGTTGGCAGGAAGGTTGAGGCAGATATCCCTAAGGCAGGCCGTTTTCAAGTCACCCCCAAATCATGTGCCTTGTGTGGGTGGCTCTTAAGGATGAAGGGTCCTTTGGGTGGTGTTCATCTCTGCAAGACTTGTGGCTTTTTCGTGGCTGGGACGGTGGAAGAGAATTGCCTTTTCTTCGTTCCAGCCCCGTTTTCCTTTCTGGAGCAACAGCTCGGGGCTTCTCCTGGTGGTCCCCTCTCCGTAATGAGAACCTGACCTTGCTTCTCCTTCCAGGCCTCCTCCTGGGGAAGATGGGGGAGCGTGGGGCCCCCCTGGTTAACGTGTGCCAGTGCCTGAACGAGGCCGTGATGAAGATCGTGGCCATGGCGACCTGGTAAGCCCCCCCAGGCCACGCGGCGTTGCCCCCAGCCCTCAAACTGGCAGCCAGCTTGAGAGTCCACCCTGGCAGCCTTTCCAGCCTGCCCAGCCCCCCTGGTCACGATAGGGGGTGTCAGCCCCAGACCTGAAAGTGGGGAGAAGGCCTGGGGGAGCCCCTTTGATCGGAGGCTGGGAGGCCAGCTTGTGGAAGCCGTCCACTCCTGATGCAGTGCCAGTCCTTGTTAGAGCCGGTGCCCAGGTGTAAATGCTTGGGCACCTGCCAGGAAGGAGTGTGCCAGGCAGGCAGGCAGGCACACCAAGGCGGTGAGTGAAATTAAAACAACGGTATTGTCCCGGGGGGGTCAACTGGTTTTGCCCGGAGAAATTCCCGGGGAGTTCTCGTTCCCTCCCTCTCTGGCAAACGTTGCTTGTCTTCTGATGCAACCTTCAGGGCAGGAAAAGATATCATCTTACCTCTCAGAAGATCCAGAGGAGGAGGAGGGGAAGGAGGAGGAGGAGAGGGACAGAAGGAGAGAGAGAGTGGGGAAGGAGAGGGAGGAGGAGGCGGAGGGGGAGAAGAGAGAGGAGAGGGACAGGAGGAGAGGGACAGGAGAGGGAGGAGAAGATCAGGGGGAAGGAGAGGAAGGAGGAGAAGGACAAGAGAGGGAGGAGGAGAGGGAGAAGAAGAGGAGGGGGAAGAAGAGGGAAGAGGAGAAGGACAGGAGGAGAAGGAGGAGAAGGAGAGGGACAGAAGGAGAGGGGAGGAGAGGGAAGAGGAGAGGGACAGGAGGAGGAGGAGTGGAACAGGAGAAGAGGGACAGGAGAGTTAGAAGAAGATGAAGGAGAAGGAGAGGGAGAAGGAGAAGGACAGAAGGAGAGGGAGGAGGAGGAGAGGGAGGAGAGGGGTAGGAAGAGAAGGATAGGGGAGGAGAGGGAGGAGAAGATCGGGGGAAGGAGAGGAAGGAGGAGAAGGACAAGAGGAGAGGGGAGGAGAGGGAGGAGGGGAGAGGGACAGGAGGAGGAGGAGTGGAACGGGAGAAGAGGGACAGGAGAGTGAGAAGAAGATGAAGGGGAAGAAGAGGGAGAAGGAGAGGGACGAGGAGGAGGAAAGGGAGGAGAGGGATAGGAGGAGAAGGAGAGGGGAGGAGAGGGAGGGGAGAAGAGAGACAGGAGAGGGAGGAGAAGATCGGGGGAAGGAGAGGAAGGAGGAGAAGGACAAGAGGGGAGGAGAGGGAGGAGGGGAGAGGGACAGGAGGAAGGGGAGGAGGGACAGGAGAGGGAGGAGAAGATGACGGAGGAGAGGGACAAGAGGAGAGGGACAGAAGAAGGGGAGAAGAGGGAGGAGAAGGAGAGGGGAGAGAGGGAGGAAGAGGAGAAGGACAGGAGAAAAGGGGGAAGGAGAGGGAGGAGATGGACAGAAGGAGAGAGAGGAGGAGAGGGACAGGAGGAGAAGGAGAGGGGAGAGAGGGAGGAAGAGGAGAAGGACAGGAGGAGAGGGGGAAGGAGAGGGAGGAGAAGGACAGGAGGAGAGGGAAGGGAAGGAGGAGAAGAAGGTCTTCATGGCTGTTAGTCCGGAGTGCTGGTGGGGCCAAGGAGCCCACGGAGCTCTGAACACTCAGAAGGAATGTACCAAGGTGGGAGCAAATCATTTGCAGGACCTCCCAAGACAATTTGGGGGATCAGCCTTGTCCTTGGGATCCCAGCTTGGCCACCACGGAGGAGGAGGAGAAGCAGAAGCTGCTCTGAGATCCTTTGGCCACCAGATCGTCCGGTGTCCTGGACCTCAGGGCAGCTGTTGAAGGCTCTCGGGCCTTGATCAGTCCACCCTCTCCCTCCTGGGACGCCTGCCTGCCCCCTAACCCAGCCCCTCTGCCCCTGCCTTCCTCCCCAGGGATCCAGCCTCCCCTCCCATCCATCCCACTTGGGGCAAATCAGAGGGGCTCCCCCTCCTGACAGCCCCCCCTTGGCCGATTCCGTTGCCTCCCCGTGCAGGTACTTCCCTTTTGGAATCGTCTTCTTGATCGCCGGGAAGATCCTGGAGATGGAAAACCCGGCGCTGACTGGCAAGAAACTGGGCCTCTACGCCATGACGGTGGTGACCGGGCTGGCCATCCATGCCCTTTTCTTCCTGCCCCTCCTCTTCCTCATCTTGACCCGGAAAAACCCCTTCCCCTTCATCCGGGGAATCCTCCAAGCCCTGCTCATCGCCCTGGCCACTTCCTCCAGGTACGAAGCCCGGCAGGGGCAGCCAGAC
>NW_015391065.1:0-11435 GCF_001527695.2 Protobothrops mucrosquamatus
GGATGTGAGGTTTCGCTGTGCAGGGGGTGGAATTAAAGACATGAAATGTAAATCCCAAACCTTTATTTCTATTTAATGACAACCTAGCGGGAAGAAGCCTGATTTCAGTGTGGGTTTGTTTTGTTTTGTTTTAACCACAGTACTTTTTGGTTCATCCACATTCAAATGTTGAAATTAAACCCTATCATTAAAAAATCAACCTTTTATTGCAATGGGAAAGAGTAGAGGTGGAATGCTTTGTGAACTACATGTCCCCAATTCTGTGTCTGGAGCCATCATGTACAGTCCAGTGCTTTCCTTCCAAAATAAACAGAGGTTAGAGGGAATTCCATTACTGCAATTAAAATATGTTTCAGTCAGAATCATAACAGGCATCTCAAAAATCAACCCAAGGGAATGTTTTCTTTTAAGACTGAAATGTTATTTGAGCAGCGTGCCTTATATTTTTGGTTCAATCAAACCAGCTTAAGTTTTGCAAATTTTTACATACAGTACTTTGTCCAGATTTGGTTAAGAGAATCCAAACAACTTCTTCACATACATCAATGATTTTGTGAACCAGGCAGAGAAAGCAGAAAAAATGATAAATGGCAGAGAAATACCAGACATTGATGGCCAAGCAGCACAATGCTCTACAGATTTGCCACTGAGGTCAGAGAAGCCTGTTTCCAATTGTATGCAACCTTTTTCACTTACCTAGGAAGAAAATGGATGGTCTGCTACTCCCTGTTCATAGCAGGAATATAGCATAATGAAAAGGAACATGGGTGGTCTCAGATGCTATGAAAATGAGAGTGTTGAATTAAAATTATGATAGGGATAGGAAGAAAGATAAAAAATAAAAATGGTTTATGTTCCTGGAAAGAATGTATCAGCATTTCTAAACTCAAAATATATTGTAATGAAATGGAATTGTGTACCTCAGGCCAATGACTTGTTGGCATAAGTCTGCAAAACTAACTACAGTGATGCCAAAATGGTGAACTGTGCATTGTCACATAATTATGATGGCAGTTCGACTGTTATGCCCTTGTGGTCTGATGTGGCTTGTAAATTTGGAAAGTGTTGAGTTTGCATCTCAATATTGCAACACACACTTTTTTTGGTCTTGTTCTCTCTGTAGTATACTTATGTGTAGGTTTAGTTAATGATATAACCTCAAAGAAGAAGCAAAAATTAATATTTCCTATTTATTTGCTGAATAGATTTTAAAGTCTGAAAAAAATCCAAGTTTAAGTCTTATTCTGAAATTTATTTCAAATGAATGAATTCCATTCATAGGTCCCTCTGGATAAATGGCCTAAGAAATCTTTGGGGAAGGTATTAAAGGCTCAGGTCAGCAATTAAGTCTGTCTGTATCCCAGGGCAATCTTTGATTGATTATGTCTCTTGGGGACTTTTAACAATCACATATATAGATTTTCTCCATGATGATATGTCCCTAATCTGTCTTTCAGGTCTTCCAGCTGTTTATTCATCACCATGGAAAGTGAATCCATCCACTTTGCTGGTGGTTGTTCTCTTCTTCTTTTTCCTTCTAGAGTCTTCACTAGAATCTTCTACAGAGAACTAGGTCTTTTCATAATGTGTCCAAAGTTGATCAAGGCAAAAGGTTGACATCAACCTTTTGCCTTGATCATTTGTTCAATGATCTATTCGTTTGGGTTTTTTTTTATTGTCTACAGTATTTTCAGAGTCTTTTCCAAAACCAAAGTTCAAAAGTGTCAGTACTCTACCCCATCTTGCTTTTTCAAACTCCAACATTTGCTTCCATAGACTATCATAAGGAGTACCATGGCTTGCACTATTCTGTTCTTTGTAGGTATAGAAACTTCATGGTCTCAGAATATCTTTTCCAAAGCTTTCATGAATATTCTACCAACAAGTAGTCTGTGACCTTTTTCTTGACTGCTTCTTCCTTTACTGTTGATGGATTATCTGAAAAGATGACAGCTATCCACCACTTTGGTGGCAAGAGTACAGTTAGTCCTCATCTTATGACCACAATTTGTAGGAGATGATCAGCCTAACTCATCATCAGTTATGAGTCCCTTTGTGCCACAAGAAATCTAAGTCCAGCCCACATTGAATCCTTATCTATTTGATAGTTCAGATTCTTGTAGAGAGCTTAAGCTCACCATAAATCTTTATACTCATTTGAACTGCCTGGATCTCCTGATTTCCTTGGCACTTGACACAACCAAGTCCAAAATTTCTGTTGCTAAGTAAGACATTTGTTAAGTGAGTTTTGCCCCATTTTGTGACTTTTCTTGCCACGGTTGTTAAATAAAACATAGCAGTTGTTATGTTAGTAACACAGTTGTTAAGTGAATCTGGCTTCCCCACTTTGCTTGTCAGAAGGCTGTAAAAGGTGATCACATGACCCCAGGACATTGCAATGGTCATAAATACGACTCAGTTGCCAAGCATCTGAATTTTGATCACGTGACCACGGGGATGCTTCAATGGTCATAATTGTGAAAAATGGTCTTAAGTCACTAAACGAATGGTTGTAAATCGAGAACTACCTGTAAATTGAAATTAAGTACAAGCTTGTCAAGAAATCTTGTAATTATGCTAATTATGTTAGCATAGAAGACTAGTTTAATTTCAAGTATTTTATTAAAGAGATTAAGCATCTTAGCATAAAAGCAGGCTTTACTCAAGAGTAAAGCCTACTGAAGTAATGGGTACCAAACTGCTACTCCTGAGTGATAGAAACTCCAGGATAGAAAAAGGACATTTTTATTTATTGTATTTTCAATTAGTCTGTTCCAGTTATAGCTTACTTGGAAAGGAGAAAATGCCTCCAGAGGCAAGGAAAAAGCATACAGAAATAACATAAATGAAAGCATGCCCTCAGAAAATTATTCAGCACTCAGGCACATTTATTTTAATACTTATGGGAAACAAAAGACAAAAAAATGTGGTTGTAAAATGCCACTGATACATAATTTTTAAATGAGCATATTTTAAACTGGCAAGACTGTGTTTTAAAAAATTTTTATTATATCAAATTTATAATCATTTTGTATTTGATGGAAATATTTTTCTTAACTTAAGTAGACTTCTATAACATTTGTTCTTTTAATTGGATTGGGAGCACTTCCTTGGATGGGACTGATTTAGTAAGTGAACCAGTTTCTTCTTTATTTGTGAGGGGAAAAAACAATTAATGGATAAATCCAGCCATCTTGATAAAAACTGTTATGCAATGAACTCTAGGAAATTCTGTAGTTTGTTCCATTTGACAATGCTTACATCCTTCTGTCAAAGGAACCAATACATGGCTTTGTTTGTCAACAATTTGTGTTAAAGAAGAGGAGAGATTTCAGTGCACAGGAGAATCGCCTGAAAGATTAATCTAATCACATAGTGCTGCTCTAAAGCGCAAGTTTGAAATATAACGAATAGGGGGAAATATGATTGCTAGCAACATTCATGTGGGAAATAAATGATGTACTTTTAATATATATGTCATTGTATCAGATGCCTGAAATTATTACAGCTTTACTAATAAACAAACACAACTCAGTCTTTAATACCTGTATTCCAATAGAATGATTCGTTCCACATTGAGTGTTAATTCAATAAACTCAGTTTTTTTAATCCAAGGAAGTGTGAAGTAGTGTTTGCTTATTTATTTATTTATTTAAATAATGTAAACATCTCTCAAAAGTGATTCTGGACAACATACAAAGGTTAAAACTACCACCACCACCATTTAATAATATTTAACAAAAGCCAAATGCCCAAGGTCATAACGCAATTCAATTCATAAAGAATAAGAGAACCATATTAAGTTTCAGAGTTTCCTAGCCACTCTGCCCATCTACCCGAGGGAACAATAAGGACCTTAATGCTTTACTTATGAATTTTAAGGTGGTAGAAGTAGTTGCAAGAATCAGATAATCTATTAAAATAGTATACTCTGATCTCCATGATCCAGTTAGAATCCATGCTCTCCCCCCTCCTCCTCCTCCTCCTCTCTCTCTCTCTTTCTATAATAATAATAATAATAATAATAATAATAATAATAATAATAATAATAATAATAATAATAATAATAATAATAATAATAATAATAATAATAATAATAAATAAAAAATAAAAAAAGTTGAAAGGGACCTTGGAGGTCATCTAGTCCAACCAACTGCTCAGGCAGGAAACCCTATACCAGTGGTGGCGAACCTATGGCACGGGTGCCAGAGGCGGCACTCAGAGCCCTCTCTGTGGGCACGCGCGCCATTGCCCCAGTCCTAGGCCTTCAGCTGGGTTTTTATAAAACATTTTTGCTTTAGGACTCTGCTGCCGTATGCAAAAAAAAAAAGGTTCAATCAATCAGTCAATTTCAACTTCTCGCGGGGAAAAAAAAGATCTTGCAAAGTTGGAATTGATTGATTGAACTTTTTAGTCCCACCCAGTCTGCCGTTACCACCGTAGCCACGCCCACCCAATGGGCCACACCCCCCAATTGGCCACACCCACCCGGCACACGACGATGCATAAGTGGGTTTTGGGTTGCAGTTTGGACACTCGGTCTCTAAAAGGTTCGCCATCACTACCCTATACCATTTCAGACAAATGGCTGTCCAGTCTCTTAAAAACTTCCAGTGTTGGAGCATTCACCACTTCTGGAGGCAGGTTGTTCCACTGATTAATTGTTCTAACTGTCAGGAAATTTCTTCTTAGTTCTAGGTTTCTTCTCTCTTTGGTTAGTTTCCATCCGTTGCTTCTTGTCTGCCTTCAGGTGCTTTGGAGAATAGCTTGACTGCCTCTTCTTTGTGGCAACCCCTGATATTGGAACCCTGCTATCATGTCATCCCTTGTCCTTCTCTTCATTAAACTAGACATATCCAATTCCAGCAACCGTTCCTTATATTTTTTAGCCTCCAGTCCCCTGATCATCTTTGTTGCTCTTCCTTGCACTCTTTCTAGAGTCTCAACATCTTTTTTACATCGTGGTGACCAAAACTAGATGCAGTATTCCAAGTGTGGCCTTACCAAGGAATTGTAAAGTGGTATTAACACTTCATGTGATCTTGATTCTCTGTCTCTCTCTGTCTCTTTTCTTTCTCTCTCTCTCTCTCTCACACACACACATTCTTCTTGTGTAATGTGAGGCTTGAAATGTCTTATACATAATTGAAATATAACTCACAAAGATGAAAACAACATTGTAGTGGAACTTCTTTGGTATAGTTGTTAATCCCTTTTGCCAGTTATGCACTTGCCAAAATCCCAGCCATATAATTCCAATGACTTGGAAGTCATTGTTACTCAGATGCTGCAATTGTTTCAAATTCCTCCGTATACTTTAAAAATGTTTGCCAATTTAATTTCTCTTTGCCTATAAAAGGTCTCTGATTCAATTCCCAGCATGTTCAGATAAGCTGGAAAAATTCATGGTAAAAGCATAGAGAGCCACAGAGAATGTCGATATTGTATAATGCTCCCTATGTAGCTGTGATGCATTATTCTTCAGTCATCTCAACTTTAATACTAAGTGATTTCATTCACATTCACCTTTTTTTAACCAACTTTTGATAATGTATGTTTCCATAGAAACCCAACCTTTAAATGGCTTGCATGTGAACTATGGAAAAAAAATGTCAAGAACACTCATAAAATTCTACAGACAAGGGGGTATAGACATGGTGAAAACAAATATAGATCACATTAAAAATAGGCTCATGTAGTGTTTTGCCTTGCCCCACTTCAGCAGCATGCATTGTAAGTTGGTTTCCAGGTCAATTCTTGGCATCTTCAAATAGAACTGGAAAAGCTAATGTCTAAAACCAGAGTTTACAGTCAGTAATGTTTCCATTCCTCCTAGACATTTTCATTATATACAGGAATATAAGTGAGAGTACTCTTTAAAAAATAAATAAAGTGAAGCATGATTATCAGGGACAGAGTTATGTAGTTCCCAGAACATTTCTGTAATAATTAAAAGCTGCCTTTTGATTTCAAATATGCATTCTTTTAAAAAAATGTTTCAAAGGTTGTAGAATCCTCTGCTGAGTTATTTCCATAATATTCATGGATGGTAGTATAAACACAGACTTCATTTTAAAAAGAAAAACAAAGATTTAGAAATACTCAGTGCTTTTTTTTTTTTTTAAAGGTGCCGGAACTCACACACGTCATACAACCTGCCTTGCCTACCCTACAAGGTTCCATCTAAAAAAGGTGCCGGAACTCTGTTCTGGGCGTTTTATGAGAAAAAAGCCCTGGAAATACTAGAAGCAGAATTTCAGGAACAAGAAACTTTAACGTATCACAAATAACATTTTCTTTGTGAAAATTTGTCTTCATTTCAGGCATTAGCTAAATGCAGCTTATTGATCTGGCAAACTGTTTTTATCAGGAGATAGTTATAACCAGATTCTTCCATTAAAAACATTAATTATTTGTCAGTCACTTTTGTCTTCCTGTTTACATACTGGCTTGTGACAGCTACATTTGTCTTGCTGTCAAGTTTTCTTTAAGAGAAATGGAGACGCATGTACGGGATAAAAACCTGAATGTTCTTATCACTCCAATGTAATTAGCCCTGAAAACAGTAAATTACACTGTATGCTAACTTAAAACTTAATTTTCTAAGAGAAGACTTGAAATAAACACTTCCCTCTCAATTAATGGGAGAATCCTATTATGATTATTTTGCATGGAGAGAACAATAAATCAGTGGAACAACCTGCCTCCAGGAGCTGTGAATGCTCCAACATTGGAAGTCTTTAAGAAGAGATTGGATAGCCATTTATCCGAAATGGTATAGGGTTTCCTGCCTGATCAGGGAGTTAAACTAGATGACCTCCAAGGTCTCTTCCTTCATTATTATTATTATTATTATTATTATTATTATTATTATTATTATTATTATTATTATTATTATTATTATTATTATTATTATTATTATTGTTGTTGTTGTTGTTGTTGTTGTTGTTGTTGTTGTTGTTGTTGTTGTTGTTATTCACAAATGAATAAGAGGAGAAACTCTATAGATTCAGCACCTTGTTTACAGTTAGGACCATCTACAAAAAAGTCTGTTCACCAGAAGACCTAGTAAGAGAACAGTAGTCAACAGAACTCCTAACACTTTCAAAATTAACTTTCTTTTTTCTTTTTTTGGGGGGGGACATTCATATTTTTTTTAACCTAAGGAGCTGTTTTTTGTTCTATATTGCCTGATTTTCTTTTAGTGGGCTCAGGAAAAAAAATCTAATTGTCTAGTCAAGAACAGGTATGTTTTTCAAAGTTCTGTGCAGTGAGTTTGACTCAAAAAAGCTAATATAATTCTTGGGTGTACAAATAGAGGCATAGACTCAAAATCATGTAAAGCAGGGATGTCAAACTCAATTTCATTGAGGGCCGCATCAGCATTGCGGTTGCCCTCAGGGGGCTGGGTGGGTGTGGCCAGGATGGCTGTGGTCTACTGGGTGGGTGTGAATGGAGTGGGTATGGCCTACTGGGTGGGCATGGCCAGCTCTACATTGTTCACGTCAAGGGTGCTTGTGGGGGCCTGGGCAGGAGTGGGACAGATCTGAGGGTCTCTGGCAGAAAGGGGTGGGACCGGGGCAAGCGCCAAGGCATAGTCCATTTCTTCATTCCTCACAAAGGGTGACACCTCCCCAGCATGCACCCGGGGGGCGGGGCCGACGCGGCAGGGGCTGGTTCCTCGCTGTTTCTAGACAGCATTGTGGAGCTAAGACTGAATGCGTTTCAACATAGATGGCCACCACAAAATTGTACATTGGCTTCCAGCTGGCCTGGGCCAGGGCCAAGGTAGCTGGGGCCGTTCCCTCACTGTTTCCAAGATGGCTTCGCGGGCCAGATGAAACCACTTCGCGGGCCGCATCCGGCCCCCGGGCCTTGTGTTTGATGTTACTGGTGTAAAGTATAAAGACTTAGTAAAGCCACAGCCGGAATACTGTATCCAGTTTTGGTCACCACGTTACAAAAAAGATGTTGAGACTTTGGATAAAGTGCAAAGAAGAGCAACTAAGATGATTAAAGGGCTTGAAACTAAAACATATGAAGAATGATTGCAGAAACTGAGTATGGCAGGTCTAGAGAAAAGAAGGAGTGGGGGCGGGGGCATGATAGCAGCATTCCAGTATTTGAGAGGTTGCCACAAAGAGGAAGGGGTCAACTTATTTTCCAAAGCACCAGAGGGCAGGACAAGAAATAATGGATGGAAACTAATCAAGGAGAGAAGCAACCTGGAACTAAAGAGAAATTTCCTAACGGTGAGAACAATTAACCAATGGAACAGCTTGCCTTCAGAAGTTGTGGGTGCTTCATCACTGAGGGTTTTTAAGAAGAGACTGGACATTCTCTTGTCTGAAATGGTATAGTGTCTCCTGCTTGAGCAGGGGGCTGGACTAGAAGACCTCGAAAGTCCCTTCCAGCTTTATTCTGGTGGATTGATTGATTGGTTGACCACAAAGTATGGGCTTACTTTATTATTTGAATCTTGCAGAAATGGAAAGTATGCTCTCTCACACAGGTTGCTGGTCTCTATCAAATCAATGGCCATAGCTTTTTCTAGAAGGCATCATGCCATTTTCTCAATGAGCAAAAGCTCACTGATCCATGTTCTTCCTTTCTAGGTTGCCCTCAACATTATGTAAAGATATAGTAAAGTCCCTTTGAAATTCTTGGACTGAATAACCGAGGATTAAACATTATTATCTAGCACCAACATAAACTTTGTTAGGTAAGTGAAAGTTTGTTTCCAAGATTTTCATTTAATATCCAAAGGCGATACAAGGAATTAGAGTTATCAATATACTATTCCCTCCAAAAGCTGATTATGGTAGTTATAGATTCATTTTTCACCTTATGCCCTGTGTAGATTTTCTACTGAATTTTATGTGAAAGTACCAGTTGAAATCTTTTGAATTTATACAGTGAGTGGCAATCTTCATCTGCAACTCAAACACAGATGATACAAACTATTGGAGAAATGCATGTAGAAAGGAAAGGGTAAATTACATGTAGAAAGTGAATAAACTAAGAAACATAATAAGAAATCATATATTAGGGAAAGTAGTCATAAAAATGTAAATTAACTTTTATGTGGACAATTTTATTGAATTTACAAACTGATGTGAAATAGTTTTAAAAATTATGGTTGAGAAAATTAAAAAAAATTATCAAACCAGCAATAACAGATTGTCCTTCCCAGCAGAACAATCTGCTAGAAAGTTAATATTCTATTCATTATTCTATTTAAAAATAAACAGAAATACATTAACAAAAACTTCTCAACAAATGTTATTGTGTTTATTTTTTAAATATCATCCTAATGAACTCTTAGATTTATTAAAATAATAATAAATCTTTATTGTTAAAGACACAAGATCAATATTTAACGAAATAAAGAATATAGAAAAAAATACTTTCTTTGGCTTGTTAATAACATGTATTTTAGTAATTGAAATGGAACTTGCTTCTTATTGAGTTAATAATTCATAAAAATTGAAATGTGCTACATTTCATCAAATTTATTTATTGAGAGAGAAAAGCACGTATTAGGAAAATCAGTATTTAGCTGCAATTGCTTCTAAATTTTTTCATAAATGTTATCATTAATGCATTTTATCGATCTATTTCAGCAAGCAATTTTCTAAAATATGGAGGGAAACACCGACTTTAAGAAGGCAAATTGCTTTTGAGGCATATAGAAAAAAATCTCAATATTGAAATTAAAAGACGCTTGCTCCTGGGGAGGAAAGCTATGGCAAATCTAGACAGCATACTAAAAAGCAGAGACAGCGTCCTGCCAACAAAAGTGTGTATAGTCAAGGCCATGGTTTTCCCAGTTGCAATCTATGGATGTGAAAGTTGGACCATAAGAAAGGCTGAGCACCAAAGAATTGAGGCCTTTGAACTATGGTGCTGGAGAAGACTCCTGCGAGTCCCTTGAACTGCAAGGCGTTCAAACCGGTCAGTCCTAGAAGAGATCAATCCCGACTGCTCTTTAGAAGGCCAGATCCTGAAGTTGAAACTCAAATACTTGGGCCACCTAATGAGAAGGAAGGACTCACTGGAGAAGGGCCTAATGCTGGGAAAGATTGAGGGCAATAGAAGAAGGGGACAACAGAGAATGAGGTGGCTGGATGGAGTTACTGAAGCAGTAGGCGTGATCTTAAATGGACTCCAGAAGATGGTAGAGGACAGGAAGGCCTGAAGGAACGTTGTCCATGGGGTCGCGATGGGTCGGACACGACTTCGCAACTAACAACAACAAAATCAGATTTAGCCAATTCCAGTTAATAATATTAAGAAAAAAGATATTCCAAAGTGACAAAAATGAAATCTTCATGATTTCAGAGGGCTGTTTTTTCTAACCATTAGCTGTCCCTACAAGAACTAGATGTGAGAAAGGCAAGTCTCAGTAGAAGAGAATTTGTAGTTCAGGCTCTCTGAGGTTGGTGGTTTCTTGCAGTGCACTGATGATGTTACCTACTTTGGTAATAAAATGTCTGCAACAAAACCACCAAGGTCAGAGAGCACCAAAGATAAGTCTAACTTTCCTTTCTTCCCAAGCCACCAACTGGTATCTAATGCAAAAGCACCCTTGCTGTCTGCCCTCCTTCCCCCAAAATTTTGTGGAAAGTACAAACCCAATGGAAGAGACTGAGGATGCTTCAACCTCTAACATATTATTCTATAATTGAGATGGCTTTTTATGAAGAGGCATCTCTAGAGTACATGCTGTTTTCACAGGAATGACCTATGAAACCAAAAAAGGGGATTAAGTTGCTTTCTCAATGTGATGAAAAAGCTAAAAAAAAAAGCTTGTAATATTATCAGTATCCTAAATTGTAATTCACATTGATAGAATATTTTTTCTTTCTCTTTTCTGTGCTCAATATTCTAAGCTATTTAAATAGTAGAATAATTTTAAACATGTTATAACAACATCAATTATGGAAATAGCACAATGTACTAACATTTAAAACAACATAATAAACAGAAAGGAAAAAGAAAATCACTTGAAAACTTTGCTCAAGTTTCAAACTCAATAGGCTTTGCCTCTGTGTAAGAAACAACAATATCTGCAAATGATGTCTAATTTTCTTTAATTTGACAGACTTCAAGACAGAAAAAAAGAACACAGCATTTTACTGCTTGTTGTTGTTTGTTGATTTTCAGTTAACAGTAAACAGCATTAGGGGATTTTAATGGCTTTGGATTTGTTGGCCTGGAGTCAACTAAAATTTATTTTATTATTCGAATTTATATCCCGCCCTTCTCCTTGCGGACTCAGGGCGGCTGACAATCAATTAAAAACACCAATAACAGCACAAAATTTAAAATTAATTAAAATGAAATATTTAACTTGTCTAATTTAAAATATAATTAAAAACTCCTCTAAAAACCCCTCTTAAAAATTACCCTAGGCCAGTCCCGCTTGTTGGAAT
>NW_015391065.1:13549-15902 GCF_001527695.2 Protobothrops mucrosquamatus
GTTAATTGTTCTAACTGTCAGGAAGTTTCTCCTTAGTTCTAGGTTGCTTCTCTCTTTGGTTAGTTTCCACCCGTTGCTTCTTGTCCTGCCTTCAGGCGCCTTGGAAAATAGCTTGACTCCCTCTTCTTTGTGGCAGCCCCTGAGATATTGGAACACTGCTATCATGTCCCCCCTCGTCCTTCTCTTCATTAAACTAGACCAGTGGTTCTCAACCTTTTTAATGCCGCGACCCCAACCGGTTGTAAGTCGAGGACTAAACCGGTCGTAAGTCGAGGACTAAACCGGTCGTAAGTCGAGGACTAAACCGGTCGTAAGTTGAGGACTACCCAACCGGTCGTAAGTCGAGGACTTTCCCTGCCCGGGAGCGCCGCACATGCGTGGTTCCGCCCCCTGCGCCGGCCGAGGCGTAGCTGGCAAGCGGTAGAGACGGAGCAGGCCGACCACCAGCTGGCCCAGCTCAAGGGAGGTAAGGCACCTGCCGCAAAAGGGGGAAAAATGGCAGACAGCCTTGCTTGGCGACCCCCGTGAAATGGTCGATCGACCCCAAATGGGGTCGCGACCCATATGTTGAGAACCGCTGAACTAGACATACCCAATTCCATCAACCTTTCCTTATATGTTTTAACCTCCAGTCCCCTAATCATCTTTGTTGCTCTTCTCTGTACTCTTTCTAGAGTCTCAACATCTTTTTTACATCGTGGTGACCAAAACTGGATGCAGTATCCCAAGTATGGCGAAAAACGAGTTAAATAGTTCTGCTTTCTCCCTGTTGCTTGTCACCTTCTTGCCACTTTCGCCCACTAATGAACCAATCGTTTCCTTCACTTTTTCTTGTTTTTTTACATGTTGAAAGAAGCTTTTTTTGTTATTTTTGACTTTGGTTGCAAGCCTTAGTTCATTTTGAGCCTTAGCTTTCCTCACTTCATCTTTTCAGGCTCGGGCTATTTGCTGATATTCTGACTTAGTTATGTGTCCCTCTTTCCACTTTCTATACTTGTCCTTTTTATCTTTCAATTTATCAGAGAGTTCTTTGTGCAGCACTGCTGGTTTCTTTTGAGAGCTATTATTTTTCCTCTTTGTTGGTATTGTGCTAGACTGGGCTTTTATTATCTCACTTTTCAAAATTTCCCAAGCATCTTGAGTTGTTTTCCCCTGGAGGATTCTCATCCATGGAATCCTTCCCAAACTCTCTCTAAGTTTATTGAAATTAGCTCTCTTGAAGTCCAAGACTCTAGTTTGACTGTGTTCTAGTGCTTGTGCTTCCATAATGTTGAATTCCAATATTGCATGATCACTTCCTCCCAAGGTTCCTATGGCTTCAACACCTTGTATCATTTCATCTCTGTTAGTGAGAATTAGATCCAAAATGGCTAATCCCCTAGTTCCCTTCTTTACTTTTTGGGAGGCAAAGTTGTCTGCTAGGTTTGTCAGGAATCTGTTTGATCTTCCACTTGGTGCAGAGTTGTCTCCCAGTTGATGTCAGGGTAGTTAAAGTCCCCCATTACTATTGTGATGTGCTTCCTACATACCTTAGTTAACTGACTAGCAAAAAGTTCATCTATTTCCTCTGTTTGGTTGGGTGGCCTATAGTATACACCTATGGCAATGTCATTCCTCCCCCCTTTTATATTGACCCAAATGCATGGCCAAGCAACGTTAGTTTCTGAAAATATGGTTACCAATCTTCACAGGTTTCAATAACGAAACATTGGCTCCTGTTCCTCCTGGCAAGCAGATGTCTTTTTTTGAGAGTTGTACTCAGTTTATTTATGATATCCATATTCTGCTGTTGTTGCTTTTATGCAGTCTTGAAGAATACAAACTGAACAGCTCAATTTTTGTTTAGCATGTATTGCTATGTGCAGTATCTTTGTAGATTCTTTAAAAAGAAACCGGCAACCTGGATTTCATGCTTTTTCACCCACATTAATCCAAGCAGTTTGTCTGCACCTCTCCCTTGTCCCACATATCTTTTATAGCAATTAAGTCCATGGTCAGTCTCTGAATACAGCAACGTGAATGGATTATGTTTCACATGAAAGGAAACTCTACTGCTTAGATTTTTATGTGCAACAGAAATTATAGTTCCTCTGAAAAACATGACATAAGCCTCTGGCTGAAACTGCAGGAAACATTTTGAAGTTTTGAGTGGTAGAAGTGTGAAAAACAGACCTATGATTAGGACAGACACAAATTCTTCCTAGATAATTTGAACTCCTTCTGCACTTCACTCAGATAAAAGGAGGGGGGGGGGAAATCCATAATTTTTAAATGGTGAACATTCCATGATGGAATGAAAGCAACACATAGAGTAGAATACCGGTAATCCTTGACTTACAAGCATTCATTTAGC
>NW_015391065.1:17880-26417 GCF_001527695.2 Protobothrops mucrosquamatus
CTCTGGAATGAACTACCCCCCGAGATCCGGACGATTCCGGATCTCCTTACTTTCCGCCGCGCCCTCAAGACATGGTTTTTCCAGCAAGCGGGCCTGACCTAGGGAGGATTTTAGGTAGGGATAATTTTAAAAGTATTTTAATTGGAAACACAGCTGGTAATATTTGGTTTTAATTCGGCTTTTATCGGGGTTTATTTTTATTTATTTATTTTTTTTTTGTATTTTTGTATTTTTGTATTTTGTATTTTTTGTATTTTGTGTATATTATTTGTTTTTAATATGCTGTGAACCGCCCTGAGTCCTATGGGAGAAGGGCGGTATACAAATTAAAATAATAAAAAAATAAAAAAAATAATAATAAAATGTATTTATGATGGTTGTAGCATCCTGAGATCATGTGATTGCTATTTGTGGCTTTCCTGGACAGCTTCTGACAAGCAAAGTCAATGGGGGAAGCTGGATTCACTTAACAACCACATGATTAAGAGCTGCTGTGATTCACTGCAAAAAGATGTTGCAAAATTGGGTGTGACTCACTTAACAATCACCTTGCTTAGTAATGGAAATCCTGATCATAATTCGAGGACTACCTGTATATAAAGCTACAGGTTTTATTGTCTTAGTACATCAGTGAATCTGAACCTCTTTACCTGGCAAATATGTATTTTAATCTGATGATAAACTCAAGTGCTGCTGCAAGATATTTGAATGATATGATACACAAATTGTCACACTTTTTGCTGCAGTACTTTTCCCACCAGAAATCATACAGCTTAGATTGGTTGGGTGAGTAGCATCTAGCTTAGCATTTTAAAAAAAAAAAAAATCCCGAAATGACTCACGTAACAATACGAAAAAAGATAAGAGTGTTTAACTCACCCAAAGAGCAGTTTGAGTACATTTATCTCCCATAAAAGACTTATATTATCTCTTTACGTGAAGTTGAGAGTTACACAGAGCTGTTTGAGGCAAGTACAATTTGCTTTGATGATGCACTTTGGGCACAGAAGCAACACAATTGTCTTATCTGAGAGGTGAAGGTGCCCAATGTGCCCCACTGAGGGATTTTACAATATGAAGACCAATTCAGAGACTCCACTGGAGATCTATTTTGGGACATCCTGCAACTGATTGGAAAAGAATTCAGCGTAGAGAATTTGTCAGATTTCAGCTGTCAGAACTGTTGAAGGAAGTGTGCAGCCTCTGAGAAACTGCACAAAGGCCTAACATTTCTGCATCGCCTTATTCTCTCTCTCAAATACACTTGAAATGAAAATATTGTTGACTCTGCTTTTGCTGGAGGAAAAATAATGTAGGGTTAAGTTCTCATGTGGTAGGCTTACCTTAATTATACAGTCTCTGTCTCTGATGGATGTCAGCCATTCTTCACAATACTATCATGTCTACGGGGGCTTGCCGATTCTATGGTTTTTGATACTACAATTCAATGCCAAGGGAAGATATCAAAAAAGATCAGAAAGCACAGGTAGAAAAATGTTGTTATTTAAAACATAATGGTCCCGGAATTCAGTATTTCTTGCTAGATTTCTTTTTCAGCACTGAATATTGCTGCTGTTGCTGATGGTGATGAGGGTGGTGGTGATGATGATTTGAGTTGGAGATCTAAGTATCTCTAGCTACAGGTGCTTGCTTCAAAAAAAATGGAATATTTTATTTAAAGGAAATACTGTTTCCTTTCATTAACTATGCTTCTTTCTCTATTGATAGCTCTTTTGCCCAGTTTGTGGCTTGGTCTCTTTGCTGATTCTTCATTAGTACTGTGGGCCTTACACTTTTTCATTCTTCCTCTTTGTAAAGTATACCCTCTCCCTCCCTTTCACTCCCTAATATTTGAGTGATGCACAGCTAGCTCTCTTGGTATGGAAGGTCCATGGTATTTTAAAAATGATCCTAAGTTAATCAAAAGGGTGTTGCAACCTGCCTATATGAAATACTGTATGTCAGCTCTTATTTTCTGTGTGTTCCCTTTAATCACAAGACTGTGTTTTTCTGTTCACTGTTGGCCATTGTCATGCCACCAGCACACTTAATATATGCCTGTTGGTGTCTGATAAAGCTAATATACACTGTATGTACATTTATTCCTACGCATTCTGGATATTCATGCTTCTTTTTTTCTCCCCCTTACAGTTGGCTGATCAAATGCAAATGAAATAATTACCTCTTGTGTGATTCCAATGGCATGCAGGGGGCAGAATAGTGTTACATAGAGCTGAGGGTTTACTTTGTGTCCCTTCTTTGTTGTTCTTTGTTTTAGGATTATTAATCTCAAATCACTTCCTGTGGCCTTTCTTCCCAGGTACATGTGCACACAGCATGTGCTCCTTGACTCTCCTGGCAGGGTTTAGTTAACTAGGAGCTTTTCTTTGCCTAGCCCACCATTGTATTCTCCTGTAAAGAAATAACCTTTCTATTAGAATTATGAAACCTGTTTTGCTCCTCACTGCCCAGGTCAGATTCTTGCTCTCAAGGATGTTCAAACACAAAGAAAGAATTTTTCGACATCCAACATTGTGCCTTTCAGCACTGCTGGGAACTTTTTACCTTATGCTCTATTTCGTGGGGTGTACATTTCTTCCATTCATTTTAAATCTGCACGTCTAAGCATCCAGTTTGCTATATTTCAGGCAGAAAGTGAAGATTTGTTTTTGTTCTGTCAGGCTTTTAAAGTTTTGATTTTTTTTAAAAAAATTGTTAAGGCGATCATACTTTCTTTAAAGCTATTTGGAGCGAGGGGTTATAATTTTCCTAGAAATTGTTCTGGAATAAAGTGAGTATGGAATTGTATTAAATAAATAAATGATCTCATTAATAAAGTGAGACAATTTGTTTTTGTTTTTGTTTTGTTTGAGTTATGCTTGGTTTTATAAATTGCTAGTTAATCTCTTATTAACTAATTCTCTCTCACACAGAGATACAGCTTATAAAACTGATGAAGAAGTTGTGTATGAGGCATATATTTGTTTCTACTTAGCTGGAGGTTTTCTTACACAATTCCTTCTTGCCTCCCACATATGTGAACTTTCTAGATTAGGCACGTTAGTGCAACAATAACCAAGGAACTCCCTCATGTATGCAACTGACAAACAGAAGCATAGTACCACTTTCTAGTAAGCTGGGGATCCCTGTAGATTTCTTTTTTTAATCATACTGGATAAATATCAGCGATAATGGTTGAGTTAGGTCTTGATCAATTTCTGGTGAAAAATAGATGAACAGAGTGGGAGTTTTTGTTTGTTTTAAACCATAGAAAGTGAATCACTTTATCTTTCAGTTATTTGTAGGTTGGGGCCAGTGCTATCCTGGGGCAGAATGAAGTCCCTTAACTATCAGAGGAAGCAGTATTTTGCAGAAATCTCCATCAGTTTTTTGACTGATCAGCAAGCACCTCTTAAGCAAACATCCCTGTGAGTTTTGGCAGGGGAAAGTGCCCTTGGTCAATCAGATTCAATGCAAAGCAGGTCAGTTTCTTTGTGGAATGAAAGTGGATGCTTCATTTTATTTTTTGCCACTGGCCAAAAAGGTTTGGGGAAGCCTTTTCTTGGAGATCCCTGAAAATTTGCTTGGGTATGCCCAGACATCTCATATTTTCTCATAATGAGTTCTTGCTGACTTCTCATTATTTCTTGACAAAATTTACCCTGACAGGAGCACAAAATATGAGAAGTGGCTGATGACTTATGTATTGTTGAATTTCAGGTCATGATCGAAATAATGCTCAAGATTTCTCAGAAGTTACATTCAATTTGCTTTTAATAAGCTTAAAATAAGTTCCATTTGAGAACCAATTTATTTTCTGTGAGCTAATGCTCAATATTATTGGAGAAAGTGAAAGTTTTAAAAGAGCTATAAATGCATTTAATATTACAATGCATATTTAGAGTAGAATATGAAAATCTGCCTATGCTGTTTAATTTCAAAACTTAGTTTTTAGTGTAGTTGGCATCTTTTGAATATTTTGCTTGCTTATTTTTAAGATGGTAGCTTTTTAGATAGGGCAATTGTGTGGAGAACCCCCAAAACATTAAATATAAGTTGAGATTTATCAATCATTCTGATTATTTTAACCACTGAACCAATTTGAATGGAAGGCTCTTCATATAAAGGCCTAGGACACCTTGGACACCAAAAGAGGTCTTCTCCAAAACCATTCAAGGCATGATTCATAAACTAAAATGTGATGAATCCAATTCCTTTCTAACTCAATGCAAATACAGCTTTATGTTTCTTTACTTATTCTGTAATATATATTCTCTTTATGTTGTGGCTTCTACTTTTTTCATTGTTGTTTGCAATAACACAGCAATGAGCGCAGAAAATTGTATTTCCTTTCAGAAATTTATTTATCAACTATTATATGGGAAATCTATATCTTAATTGGTTTTTGTTATATCCATGTCTTAAAACTATGGATTTTGACCTCAATTAATTTAGGAGAACAAATCTTACTCTACTATCTTTTATCTTAATTTATAGATGTGACCTCTTTTCCTTTACATGAATCCTTTCAGTGCAAAATTAAAAGATACACGGCATGCACGCACACATGTACATACACACACAAATACACAATAAAGATTTAAACAAATACACTTACATGATAAACAGATATATTATATGATGGCATAAACACATACCATTATTTAACCAAATAGCTTTCCCCAAAATCATCTTAACTATTTTTACTTTCTACTTAAAGTTATGTTTTGGCAAGCAGTCCAATGCTTTCCCTACTTCCTATTTTATTTTTCTCTTATAATAATAATTTTTATTACAGTCACACACCAGCATTACAAATAAGCATTAAAAATAAAAATAAAAAGATAACGTAATATGTTCCAGTTAGTGGTGGATTGTCAATTGGCAGTGGACAGTCAAAGTCTGCCTAATTTTGCAGACAGTATAATAAAATTTAGCTACATTCAAAGAGACTACACCAGACTGATCCAATAACAGCAATTGTACATAAAAAAATATCAGTGTTTCCCCAGTATTTTATCAGGTGAGGTTTTATGAGATGGGTCTGTGAGTCCTTATAGAGGCTATAGAATAATAGGACGTGAGCTGTAGTTTTGATAATTCCTTGAATACAGGGACACAGTCTCATTTCATAGGGAATATTTTCCTATTATTTTCCTTCCTTCCTCCCTCATCTTCCATCTCTCTTCCTGTTTCCAGCACAGCCCAGTATTTTTCCATTATGCCTCACTTTTATCTTGCTGCCAAGGCTCTGAGCTTGGTTATTAATGTATTTCTTCTTTGAAAGTCTCAAGGTTGAGCTTTCTTGAGAGTCTCATGATGGCATGAAACCTTTAATTGCTTCTTACAAAGTCCCAGGCAGTCATTTGATATACTTTTTCCAGTATATCTTCTGAAAAGCATATCGTTCACCTTAAATGAATCCCTCCCCCCTTTTATTTTTCTCTTTCAGCTTTTCATTTTATGAAAGAGCAGTGAATCTAAATGAATAACAAATATATACAACTATCCACAGACAAGAGGGAATGTTCATAAAGCAGTTTTCCAAATGCATGCCCTGATGTTGGCAATTTAACTGTAAACATTTTTATATTGCCTTTCAGCTTCTCAGTGCCAGTATAATAAGAAGGCACTACAGCCATCAATCTTTTCAATCTTAAGCTGTTACTCTTAGAAATCAACATTCTCATGGTTGCAGCTAGAAAATATTTGCTTTTATTGCTAAAGTTTATGAGGCAGAATTGGCTTCAACACATTCCATGTAGTTGTACTGTTTCGGTGATTATAGGAAACTTATAACCCTGGCTTAATTTAAACCCAGCAGCATTTAAAATTCTTTGCTTGATGTTTGCATGACGAAGAACAAGATTCATCTATAACATCTTACAGATCAGTTGGAAAAATAAAACTAGAATAATTTATAGAATCCTATATATTTCTGTTTGGAAATGAATCCATTCACATCTTAATGGTAAGAATTCAAAACTATTTAGGTCAGGGGTGTCAAACTGCCGGCCTGTGGGCCGGATGTGTCACGTGGAAGCCGCACCCACCCCATTGCCAGCAATGGCAAAACCGGCCCAATACATTGCGCGACGTCATGTGACGTCACGAGTTTGACATGCCTGATTTAGGTAGTTACATTCCTTTCTGATTGTGATTTTAAGGAATCAGCTTTTATGAATAGGCTGTCTTGATATTGAGAAATTTACCAATTGAGATCAGTTTGGTCTAATGAGTAAGGCACCATGCTAGAAACTGGGAGACCATGAATTCTAGTTCAACTTTAGGTATGAAAGCCAGCTTGGTGACACTGAGCCAGTCATTCTCTCTCAGCTCAACCTACCTCAAAGGGGTTGTTGTGGGGAAAATAGGAGAAGGAAGGAGTATTAGATTCACCTCCTTGAATTATTTATAAAAATAATAAAGGTGGAATAAATAAATTTATGTAGTAATACTACTACTGTACTGAACTGAACATGAGGAGAACTAACTTTACTATAGATGAAATGTTCAGTTGGAACAACAGTCCCCAAAATAATGGGGTTGAAATAAAGAAGTAGGTAGGACCAGGATCCCAACTGATTTTCATTCCATTTCAATTCAATGTAAATTTAGTTAATTAACATCCTTAGAGTTCTTTCCCCCTATATTTATTAATTTCAATCTTCTGTCATTTCTGAAATTACAGTTTGGTAGAGATTATTCTCCTAGCTATTAGGGACTGCGGGTTGCCCTGAGAATTCATTATTAGCTTTTCCATCTTTGTTAAATAGTATCCTCAGTTGGAATAAATTAGTAATAAAAGTCAGAAATAATAATAATAATAATAATAATAATAATAATAATAATAATAATAATAATAATAATAATAATAATAATAATAATAATAATAATACTTTAGTAACTTTGCTGCCTATAGTTGGTAGATTAATTTACTTTGTTAATGTAGGAAAAGAAAAAAAAAGGTCTTAGTAAGAGCACTTTTGTTCACCTGTGAACAAGGTTTGGATTTTTTATTACATTGCATTTTGCCTGTTGATTTGGTCCAACTATTTTTGCTTTACTTACTTTATTATTGAAATACAAATATAAATACAGATATATACATACATGCATACAAGATATACCAGTGATGGCAAACCTTTTGGAGACCTAGTGCCCCAAAACTGTCCCCCCACCCCTGTCCCCTCTCCGCCCTGCCCACTGGGCCACCCACCACCTCCATGGCCCGCCACAGATCACCCAGGCAGCCCAGCAGCGCCATGGCGGCCACGCCCTCCGCCCATGCCCTGCAGTATCATCTGTGCACAACAGGGCACAAGGGCGGAGTCTTGTCCCCGCTGCCCAGCTACCATGTCCTTGGCTGCGCTGCTTCATGTGGGCCATGCCCAGGGGTGACTCTCCTCCGGGGGGCTGCTGGTGAGGAGGGGGCCGTGGGAGAAGGCAGGGCTGGGGAGACGGTGCATGTGCCCACAGAGAGGGCTCCGAGTGCCACCTCTGGCATCTGTGCCATAGGTTCGCCACCACTGAGATATACTATACACACAGAGACACAGAACTGAGATTCATTTGAAAACAATTATATAATTTCATCCTTGGATATTGTTGTAGCTGATCCAATAGCTTTGCTTTTCATGTGCCGTGAAGAAGAGTCAATTCCATGTAGAAACACTGAGAATTTTACTAGATATTGCACCTTTATGAGCTATACCAGGAAGGCAAAGAAGTTTGTTATTAACATTACAAGTGGAAATTATTTTTCTTGTAAGGATAGATTTCCTGTGGTGGAGAAAATTAAAAAAAGAACTTCTTAGGGAAATGAGAACTCTAAAAATACAATATCTCAGAAAAATCTGAGACTGTCTCTCTTTCTCTTTCACTCATTCTCTCTCTATATATTTACTTTTCTTGACACAGCATGATACCTAAGTGTGATGTAGTTGCTGAGAAGAGTAAGATATTTGCCAAATTAATGCTTCTCCAATTTGTAAGGAGACAGAAAAGACTGCTGTACTGTGGTGTGAATACAAACCTGAATTTATCTTAGTGGAAACTAATGATAGCTGGAAAATAGGGAGGAAAGATTTGGTTTCAATTAAATTGTTGCAAGCTAGACCTAAACTAGGCCTTTGTGCATTGGATAAATGCACATAAATATGCATGCATATATTAATAGGAACACTGCCATTCTCCTCCTCCTCTTCCTCCTCCTCCTCTGTTATACTTTTGGAAAATGGTTAATATGAAAGGAATGGCAGCAGTTTTTCCTTATACCCAATTCATTGACTGCAATTTATTTGCTTAGTCACATGCTGCCCAAAAGCAAGGGATCTCTCATATACCGTATTTATCGGCGTATAACACGCACTTTTTCCCCCTGAAAATAGGGGGCAAATGATGTGTGCGCGTTATACGCCGATATACGGCCAGCCCGGGTAAATTCGGCCATATTCTTCAATACGGGCCGGCCCCAGCAGTTCCCCTCTCCTCTTTGTGTGTGTGTGTGTGTTTGTCTCTCTCTCTCTCTCAATTCT
>NW_015391065.1:27811-29643 GCF_001527695.2 Protobothrops mucrosquamatus
AGAGAGAGAGAGAGAGAGAGAGAGAGAGAGAGAGAGAGAGAGAGAGAGAGATTGAATTCAAACTGGATCATATATTTTAATAGATTATCTGATTGCTTCCACACTTGGTGCAAACTGTTGATGCTAGATAACTAAGATCAGAATAATGTAAGAATCAGCTTCTCTAGGATGAGTCTACTTGAATTTTTCAAGAAATCCTGTTGACAACATAGCAGACACAAGCAAGTTAGTCTGGAAAAGACTCTAGAAAAAGTACAGAGAAGAGCAACAAAGATGATTAGGGGACTGGAGGCTAAAACATATAAGGAACGGTTGCTGGAATTGTGTATGTCTAGTTTAACGAAGAGAAGGACGAGGAGGAACATGATAGCAGTGTTCCAATATCTCAGGGGCTGCCACAAAGAAAAGGGAGTCAAGCTATTCTCCAAAGCGCCTGAAGGCAGGACAAGGAGCAACGGGTGGAAACTAATCAAGGAGAGAAGCAACCTAGAACTAAGGAGAAACTTCCTGATAGTTAGAACAATTAACCAGTGGAACAACCTGCCTCCAGAAACGGTGAATGCTCCAACACTGGATGTTTTTAAGAAGAGACTGGACAGCCATTTGTCAGAAATGGTATATGGTTTCCTGCCTGAGCAGGGGGTTGGACTTGATGACCTCTAAGGTCCCTTCCAACTTTATTATTATTATTATTATTGATAGATCGGATGCCTGAATTTTTTGGTTATAAAGAATTGTGAAAGATCCCTTTAATTCAAAATGATTCTGATTAATAACACATATTTCAATTAATTGTAACTTATTTGTTGACATGAATACTTTCATTGATCCATTATATATAGTGATCAATGCAAAGTCAGCCATATCAGGTGGACCAACAGGGCCAAAATGACAGGTACAATCACACTGACGTTCATATGTTATACAAAGTAGTAGGGCTTTCTTCCACTATGTTGTCCCCTCTACCCACCCCCCACCCCCATTGCAGATATGCATGGTTCAATCTACAGAAGAAGTAGTGGGTTTGTAGAAAATGGGAAGTCAACGTTTGAGCTTAGTGCATGACTACAGGATAGGCACCCCTGTACAAATTGAACATTTCAATATATCCCTAGATGAGCAGAGGCTGACAACTTGTATATTAAACACATCTTTCTGCAAATTTGAATTCTTAATATTTACATGTGATTTACATGTGATTCATAACCAGAAAACTGAATATATAACAGTTTGGACATCTTTTCAGTCAGTACTTCATGATACCTCCTTGGGCATTAGATAAATAGTATATCATTCAAATCACTCTTTAGCCAACTAAGAGTATTTCTATATTAGTTTTTAATTTTTTCTCATTATCTTCCTAGCAGAACTCTTCTAGCTCAGAAACATTCCTAGTTTTCCTTGCATGCATGACAAGTTCAAAATCTCCCCATAATCTTCAATAAATTCAAGCCTAGAGAATGCAAAGGAGACTTTATCTTTTTTCCCCTTGTAAATACTTTGTGGATGATGTGGAAATAAGTTTTGGCTAGTTGCTTTGCTAAAATATCAATCCTTTTTTCAGCTTCAGTTTCTTTATAGACTGGGAAATTCACATGGAGACCAAGAAAAATCTCTGCTAGAACTGTCTAAAAAAAAAAAAAATCAGATCTGCAGCACCGAATCGCAGTTTAAGTTCACTTTAGAGTTGCTTTTACAGCAGTGATTTGCCCTGGAAGGGATATCAGTAGGAAAACTTTTTCTCCAACCTCATCACAATAATCATTGTCTAAGATATACCGTTCCGCCGCCCCCCCCCCCCAAATATCTCTGCCTTGATAAGCCTGAAATAT
>NW_015391066.1:0-7167 GCF_001527695.2 Protobothrops mucrosquamatus
TCAGCATTAGCTATACGCTATCAATGATAGCTCCTCAGTTGTTAGGAAAAAAAAGCATTTGCAAAACAAAAACACAAGATGAAATTTTGAGAAAGGAAAATTATGTTGCTTCTGTCACATTCTGCATTTTTTTCTGGTTTTTGAAAGACTACCATGTACCTATAGTCTGTATATGTTCTCTATAGCAGTGGTTCTCAACCTGTGGGTCGGGACCCCATTTGGGGTCGATCGACCATTTCATGGGGGTCGCCAAGCAAGGCTGTCCGCCATTTTTTTTGTCCATTTTTTTTGTCTGCCATTTTTTCCCCCTTTTCCGGCGGATGCCTTACCTCCCTTGGGCTGGGCCAGCTGGTGGTTGGCCTGCTCCGTCTCTGCCGCTTGCCAGCTACGCCTCGGCCGGCGCAGGGGGCAGAACCACGCATGCGCGGCGCTCCCGGGCAGGGAAAGTCCTCAACTTACGACCGTTTGGGTAGTCCTCGACTTATGACCGGTTTAGTCCTAGACTTACGACCGGTTTAGTCCTCGACTTACGACCGGTTGGGGTCACGGCATTAAAAAGGTTGAGAACCACTGCTCTATAGCATTATCTATATTGTTAGAATAGAGTAATTCGTTTTTATTAGTACTTTTACGTGTAAGATAAATATCACTATCCCTGTTCTCAAGAAAAAAATTATCTTTAAAAACCCCGATTACGTAATAAATATGATGGCACTGGAATTTATTGTGCTGCCAATAGTCGTGCCTCAGCGGAGGTGGTGAAAGTGCACGTGAGCGAGTGAATGAGGGAGCCGGTGCGCGGGTCTAGCTGGGCTTCAGTGACACCGGGCCAAATTCCGTCGAAATAATAACAGTTAACACTTCACTGTTAACACTTCGCGCTGCCGTTCCTATTTTACTATGCACGCCGCTTCTCCTCTCTGCAAAGCGCGATGTTTTCCCCAGGCGATCGAGGCCAAGGGTCAAGCGTTAATGCCTGTCTGCGTTAAAAACTATTTACAAAAAGAGGACGCGGCCTTTCCCATGCACGGGCGCTTGACCCTAAGAAGAGGAGGGGGAGGCCGCTCTTGGGCCAACGTGAGGAAAGCGGCTCCTTTAAGTACCGGGCTGCGCCTCCTCTTTTCCCTCAGCTGCTCCCGGAGCTGCGGCCAGGCGAGGCGAAGCGAAAGCGTCCGGTCCATTGTTGGAGAAAGCGCAGGCGCGCGCCGCTTTTGCCATCTGGAGCCCTCGCCTTGTCCGATCGGCGCATCTCTCCTTTCTGCAGCTCACCTGCTGGCCCCCCCGAAAGGCAGGTCCGCGCGCGTCCCCGTAGCAAGTTGCCCAGCGCGCGCGCACACACACGCGCTCTCGCTCTCTCTCTCCCGAGGAAGCGCATCTGGCCGCTTTCCGATGGCTTCCTCCACGCGCGAATGGGCCGGGCTGGCCGCCGCGTCCCTCAAGTAAAGGCGCGAGAAGAGCGCCGTTCCAAGGCAGGAAAGCCGGAGCTCTTCAGCCGCGCTTCGGCGCCTGTCCGGTCCGGCCTCGTCTTCATCCCGCCGCCGCCTCCTCCACCATGCCGTTGGCTTTCTGTGGCAGCGGGCTCAACTCGACTGCTTACGAGGTGACCGACGGGGTGCTCAACAACGGCTGTTTCGTGGACGCCCTGAACGTGGTCCCCCATGTTTTCCTGCTTTTCATCACGTTCCCCATTCTCTTCATAGGTGAGTGCAGCTCTGGGAGGGGGGGAGAGAGGGAGGGAGGGAGGGAGGGAGCGGCTGTGGGTGTGCGCGCAAATGCTTCCTTAGCGCCTGTCCTTCCCGCCGTTTGCAGCGCCCACATTCCCCACTTCCCAGCAGATTCCCGGTCCTCTTGCTGTCCCCTTGCTGGGCTGCACTTCTGGGGTCACCTTTCTTGGCGTCGCCCATCTCCAGCGGGGCTCAGGAAGCGGGAGGAGCGGCTGCTTAATTCGCAGAGCTCCAAGGCGCGGGCGAATTGAAGTAAGCGAAGCCCTGTGGGCTGAACGAAGCTGACCTGCTTTCTTGACTCAAAAGTGATTTCTCTCTCTCTCTCTCTCTCTCTCTCTCTCTCTCTCACACACACACACACACACACACACACACACACACAGAGGCAACTGGGCTGTTTTTTTTTCTTTTGAAGAAGAACAAAACGTTTCGTGTCTCATCCAAACGTTTTCTTCTTCCTCAAGGAAAAAAACAGCCCAGTTCACACACACACACAGACACTCACACACACACAGACACTCACACTCACACTCACAAAAGGCAACTGGGCTGGTTTTTTTTTTCCTTTGAAGAAGAACAAAACGTTTCGTGTCTCATCCAAACGTTTCCTTCTTCCTCAAGGAAAAAAAAACAGCCCAGTTGCCTTTTGAGGAAGAAAAAAGCCAACACTTTTGAGACAAGCGCGACCTGGATTACTGAGGATTTCCACAGACCTGCTTTCTTTTTTCACTTTTCTCCTCTTCCCCGAGCAATTCTTCTTCGGCAGCCAATGGCGTGGACAGGATGTGGGTGCCATCCAGTCTTTCCCTGGGTCTCCAATAGGTTGAGTGGAATCAAATGTTGTTCTTTGCAAATACTGCAAGCATTGTCCGGTACTATAAATGGAATGTTAGTGTGAAATGAAACCGAGCACAAGGTTGTGGTGACTTTTAAAGGAGAGTATCCCAAACATATAAGCAGAGGAAAATAACAGAAAATAAGCTCACTGTAATGAATATATGAGAATATATTCCTCAGTATGTGAGAGATGATAGGATCTTCAGGTGATAATTTCTTCTACTTGCCCTCTTCTATTTTCCCACCTCTTCCAACACTGTCTGTATGTGTGTGTGTTTGTGTGTTGTTGGGGGAGGAGCATATGGATAGCGTACAGTTTTAATTAGTAACGGAGTTTTCTATCTGAAGACAGATTTTCCTTAGCATGTCTTATTTTTAAACTATTCGTACAGGTATCCAAAGTTTCTTTTGGTAGATAGGCTGCTATATAAATTTGTTTAATAAATACAATAAAATTAAACATTTTCACCATCAGTACAGTAATCGTTTCTGCTGTGTAACAAAATAATCCAGGAAAGTCCTTGAAGTGTTAGAACTTTTAATAAAATACTTTGAATTAGATCCTAAGCTAATGAATCCATAATCATCGACAAATTATTTTGACGATGTATTTTTCAGTGTTTTTTCTAGACAAAAACAACAGTAGAATCTATATACGAGACATATACATATGAATCATAAAAAGCACCAATGCTAACTTTCTTTGATGTTGTGTTTTTCCCCCTTAGTGGTTCACAGATAGCAGTATTTTCTTGTTTGCAAAGAAAGTTGTCCTTGATAATCATGATGTATGCAATAGTGGCAAATAATCACGATAATCATGATGTATGTTATTTTAATCTGCCAAACAAGAGCTTTCTGGGTGAATTACAAAACAATTAACAGTTTCAAAAGGAAATATGAATATAAAGAAAGGCACTATTCACAGTGATGCTGAATCTAGCCTTCCTGAACTTACTAGTGGTTAAGGCACAAGGCTAGAAAGCAGGAGACCATGAGTTCAAATTCCACCTTATTAGCCATGAAAGCCAGCTGGGTGACTTTGGGCCAGCCACTCTCTCTCTCAGACCAACTCACCTCACAGGATTGTTGTTGTAGAGCAGACATGTTAAACTCGCAAAGTCACGTGACATCGTGCAACATATCGGGACGGTTTTGCCATTGCCAGCAATGGGGTGGGTATAGCTTCCGCATGATGCGTCCGGCCTGCGGGCCGGCAGTTTGACACCTCTGTTGTAGAGAGTATTGTGTGTGTTCATGACCTTGAATTATTTATAAAAATAATTTAGGGTATAAATAAGGAACATAAAGAAATAAAATTTAAAAATGTGCAGAAAACAGTTTAACCATTTCCCATATATCCTTCATAGAGTTTATAATCATCACCACCCACAGTTTTATTCTTACAGTTACTCTGTAAGAGATGCATATTTATTTATTTATTTTAGAACATTTATATAGCCGCCTACTCACAGCAACTCTAGGTGGCTTACAAGCAGCTAAAAAGCACAAAATAGAAAAAAATAAAAAAGATTAATAAAAAACCAATAATTTCCCACAACAGCACACAATTAAATAAGCCATTTGATGGGCTTCTTCACACTCTGGGTTCTCCAGGCCCACTGGCAAAACCAAGGAAGTCCAACATTCTAACTACTATACTCACCATTGTTGCTGGTTGAATTCCTGACTGTTGGGAACTTAAATATATTTTCTTTATTCTCATCAGAAAAACTAAATCCAAATGGTTAGTTTCTCAATCTATAGGATGAACTACAGCCCAACAAAGATGGATCTCTGTGTCATACTACACTCTTAATACAATTAGGTGGGTTTTTTTTTCTACAAATGCAATATCAGTGCCAAAGCTTGTCTTTAAGCAAGTATTTCTCATTTCTGTGTTTTTTAAATCTCTTTTAATTTGTTATCTAAAAAACTCCCAGAATTGATCAATATTTTTTTCCCCAGTTTAGAATAGTTAGGGCCGGAAACTAGATTTTTTGTTTGCACAAAAATGTTAAGGTAATGGTGATTATTTGCTTTTTATATTAGGATGGGGAAGTCAAAGTTCCAAAGTTCATATCCATCATAGCACTTGGCTTCATTTTCCTGGTCATAATTTACGGTGGATTTTGACTTTTATCCTTTTGTTTGTGCTGGTCTGTGAAATAGCTGAAGGAATCGTGTCAGATGGGTAAGAATGCACAATATATATATATATATATATTTATTCTAACATAACTTGCTGAACTGTTTTGCTTGTTAGGAACTGAATCTTAAGTTCATGGTGATTAGCTTGTGACATGTATTCCAAAAAAATAAATAATAATAACTGATATTGCATATATATATATGCACAATTGTTTTTAATTAGCTAGATGATTTCATTTTGTTTGTCACTTTGTTGTGAATATATTTTCTACACTGTATTTTCTACACTCTATGATTCCCATACCTATAAAGGTTCAAAATATCCAAACAGAGGGGGGAAATGCACTGTTCTCAAAATGTATAAATCTGAATCCAATCTATTTAAAAAGANATATATATATATGCACAATTGTTTTTAATTAGCTAGATGATTTCATTTTGTTTGTCACTTTGTTGTGAATATATTTTCTACACTGTATTTTCTACACTCTATGATTCCCATACCTATAAAGGTTCAAAATATCCAAACAGAGGGGGGAAATGCACTGTTCTCAAAATGTATAAATCTGAATCCAATCTATTTAAAAAGAGTTTTTTTCCCCAATAAGAATATTTAGGACCTTCAACCTACAATGTTGTTCACTTTAAAATGTATGATGAGACTACACTGTTAGAAAGGCAACGGTTACCTACATTTTTTATTGTAATGTTGAAGAAACAGATACTTGATATTCTAGGAGTATATAAGTAACAGTTACTCGTTATTTTATTTAATAAAATGTGTTAATTTGCAAAGGTGCTACCAGACTCTGATTTTGGACTATCATAGACTAACATGGCTCTCTTCTGCTAATTATTACCCATTGGTTAGTCTCCTAAAGAATCCTTCCCTCCTTGTTGAGGGCAAGGGGATGTATTTTTACTAAAGATTTTTTCCAATGGTAGTGTTTTCACACCGTCAATCACACCGTCAATCACACTATGCTGAAGGGATTCCACCTGAAGTGTTATCTAGCTAGTTTGGTCTGGTTTGCATAAACTGATTTTATTGATTTTCTAAATTATAGTTTATCTGTTTGTAATTCTGCACTAAAACTGAATAAAACACCTTTTTATCTACTGTTGTAAAGCATACAATTAAAGATGGGAAGTGCATAAGCCAATGGGAAGATTATTTAATAATAGCAGAAAGATTTATTTAGAGTTACATTTGAACCACTTGTTTCCTAATTTCCCCCAATATCTAAGAGCAGTTTGGGAAAGCAGGACTTGCAGAAAAAAAGGGGGGAAATCCCATTACATAAAACTCCATTCTTTTCACAGAATGAATATTTAGTTAAGACTGAAGCCAAGATCTACAGTAATCCCAAATCCTTATCTTGTATTTAATATTACTTAGGAATAGTAATATGCACATACATCTCAGGAGTGAAATGTGGAAAAGAGGACTATGATTTTTTTTAATAGCTCAAATATCTATCAGCTTTGAAAGACGAAGCATTTTCTCTTTGTAACAGTCTATTTGTCTATAGAAGCTTAGGACTTGTACAGCATGTGAGAAAATCACATTCAAAAAGTGGGTAAGGCCAATAGCCAATCTGGAATGAGTTTCAAAGGTTAGAAAGTGGACTGAATTTCTTAAGCTTATTGTGTTCCCAAAACTCAGAAATGTATCCTAGCATTGATGATGTTACCTAGTTTGGGTAATAAAATATCTGCAAAAAACAAACAAGCTCAGAGAACACCAAGGACCCCTCAAACTCAGAAATATAACAAAAGAACTACATTTGGGCCCCAGTGGGAGATCTGAGGTTCACAAACAAGACATTAATGGACAACTTATGATCTCTAGACTAATTTTTTTTTACCACCCATCCCCTTTTAAAAATAACCTTCTTGGAAGTGAGCTTAATTTCTGGTGAATTAATCCCCATGGCCATGTAATTTTCTTGGTAGCAGTATGGAAATAGTACATTCATCCACAGTTTTGAAATGTTGTTGTTTCTTAGCAATCTTCCATTCAAATACTAATTGGGTAGTCCCATTTAGCTTCTAAACCCAGATGAGGTCACCCAGATGTTCTCAGTTGCTGTATGTATTTAATATACCTCATAACAGTACAAATACAAGCACATCATTTCCCCTTTTTTTTGTATCCTTGCCCTGAATAATGAAGGGGAAAAGTGGGCCTATATAATATTGTTTATCTTAGATTTATCTTAGATACTATAACTCTGATACACTTCCTTATGTCTGCATATGAAAATGCTCCATCTGGAGAGAGTTGGAAGTGCACGAATTCTTTTATGTATGCGTATTAATATTTCTCTTTGAAAGAATGAATCTACTTATTAATACGTTTCATTTTACTTAGGATTTCAAAATCTGATAATTTACACCTATACATGCCACCAGGGATGGCATTTTTGGCAGCTATCACATCCATTGTTTATTA
>NW_015391066.1:7550-11474 GCF_001527695.2 Protobothrops mucrosquamatus
CATATGAAAATGCTCCATCTGGAGAGAGTTGGAAGTGCACGAATTCTTTTATGTATGCGTATTAATATTTCTCTTTGAAAGAATGAATCTACTTATTAATACGTTTCATTTTACTTAGGATTTCAAAATCTGATAATTTACACCTATACATGCCACCAGGGATGGCATTTTTGGCAGCTATCACATCCATTGTTTATTATCACAACATTGAAACATCCAATTTTCCAAAATTATTAATAGGTATGTATCAGCTATAAGGAATGTGGGTGGCAAGCTTGGGAACATAATGCTTGATTAGGTAAGCTTTCACATCTTCATATGTTCTTATGAAATTGCCTGTATTATATATAAAAATACATAGGATCTTAATTATCAATAATGAATATATGCTGGAACAAATTGAGAATTTGTTTACTATTTCAGTTTCTATGACTTTAAATAGCTTACCAAGATTAAAATCTACAATATAATAAGTTAAAATGACAAAAAAGTAGTAAAGCCATGGGAGGAACACAACAATTAAAGAACAAACAATGTTAAGTTGCCAGGTCTGGAACACCTGTAGCTTCTGAATGCCCTTTTCAAGGGAAACCCCATGTAGAATGCAATGAAGTGCTCTAACTAAGGTGTGAGTGACTATGAGTAAGGTCTCTCATTCCAGAAAAGGACACAATTGGCAGACCAGATGATTCTGTACAAAAGCTTTTCTGGGCATAATTACCGCTATACACACTTTGAGGAGAGCTGTGAGTGCATGAAAAAAAAATCCAGATTCTCTCTGGGGAAGTGTAATCTCTTCTAGAGGTAAAGTTGGGATCTCCCCAGAACAGGATTATCGATGAATGCACTTGCTAGAATTGAGCTTCCCTTCATTTCTACACATCCAGCTGGAGTTCAACTCCAAGTGGCTCCAAATGACTTTATCCAACAGATGCCTTGAATAGTCCTCACAGTTTTCACAGTGGCCTTGTAGAGTTCTTGAATAGCAATCAGCAGATACAATCAGAATATAAAAATAGTTAAAGATAGGTACATTTTGTTACTCTGGTGGAGAGGCTTACTGTGCCTTTTTAGGATTGATCCTTCACCCTTGGTCTCACTTGGCTCTCAGCTCTCTCCAAATATCTGTAACACATGCAGCTGTCATACCTTGGTAAACCATCTCAGCAGATGGGCCAAACCAGTGAGAATAGCCAACTTCAATTTGTCTATCCCAGTGTGCATAGTCTGGCCTGGAAAATTGAGGAGATGAGGCTGATCAATGAAGACAGGCCCTGCAGGTGTTGTAGAGCACTAAGAGCACAAGAAGACACTTAGACACCTTGATCATCCATTGCAGCAGGAGAGATCATCAGCCTCTCCTGTTTGTACCATTGGATTAAAGTCTCTTCTACTGAGAGCATGGGGCTGCCCCTGTACAAAGAAATTGACTTTGTACATGGAGGGAAGTGTGTAGTGGGGTGCCCCAGGGTTCTGTTCTGGGCCCAGTGCTCTTCCACATCTTCATCAACAATTTGGACGAGGGGATAGATGGGGAACTCATCAAATTTGCAGATGACACCAAGCTGGCAGGAATAGCCAACACTCCAGAAGACAGGCTTAGGATACAGGAGGATCTGGACAGACTTGAACATTGGGCACTATCTAACAAAATGAAATTCAATGGTGAAAAAAGCAAGGTTCTACATTTAGGCAAGAAAAACCAAATGCACAGGTATAGTATAGGAGGTACCTTGCTCAACAGTAGTAACTGTGAGAGGGACCTCGGAGTCCTAGTGGACAATCACCTAAATATGAGCCAGCAGTGTGCTGCAGCTGCCAAAAAGGCCAACACAGTGCTAGGCTGCATTAACAGAGGGATAGAATCAAGATCATGTGAAGTGTTAATACCACTTTACAATGCCTTGGTAAGGCCACATTTGGAATACTGCATCCAGTTTTGGTCACCGTGATGTAAAAAAGATGTTGAGACTCTAGAAAGAGTACAGAGAAGAGCAACAAAGATGATTAGGTTAAAGCATATAAGGAACGGCTGCTGGAATTGGGTATGTCTAGTTTAATGAAGAGAAGGACGAGGGGGGACATGATAGCAGTGTTCCGATATCTCAGGGGCTGCCACAAAGAAGAGGGAGTCAAGCTATTTTCCAAAGCGCCTGAAGGCAGGACAAGAAGCAATGGATGGAAACTAACCAGAGAGAGAAGCAACCTAGAACTAAGGAGAAACTTCCTGACAGTGAGAACAATTAACCAGTGGAACAACCTGCCTCCAAAAGCGGTGAATGCTCCAACACTGGAAGTTTTTAAGAAGAGACTGGATAGCCATTTGTCCGAAATGGTATAGGGTTTCCTGCCTGAGCAGGGGGTTGGACTAGATGACCTCCAAGGTCCCTTCCAACTTTACTACTACTACTACTACTACTACTACTACTACTATTATTATTATTATTATTATTATTATTATTATTATTATTACTTCAGAATCAGCAAGGACAGTTAGGCTATAGGGCACCTGTGTGCTCAACAAACACAATGTCCATATTTCCACAAAGCTGAAAATCAACAGAACTGTGGTTATCCATTCTCTTCTATATGGATGCGAATCCTGAACTCTGTATCAACGACATATCAAACAACTCGAGCAATTTCTCATTCACACTCTCCACTCCATCCTTCACATTCATTGGCAAGACCATATCTCCAACATGAAGGTCTTGGACCATGTAAAGTCCAACAGTATTGATTCCCTGAGAGTTCAGAAATGGTGGGTGGGACACATTATTAGAATAGATAACCACCATATGCTTTGCTAGCTGCTCTATGGTATATTGGAAACTGGGAAAAGATCTAAAGGATGTCCATGCAAGCACAAAAAAGATGCTGTGAAGGACATCCTATGCCATTATGACTCCAGCCAAGGAAACTAGAGCTGCAATTTCTGAGAGAGCCCCCTAGCGATCTCTGTACTACCGCGTTTCCCCAAAAGTAAGACCTACACTGAAAATAAGCCCTAGCTTGACTTTTGTGGGTGGACCTAATATAAGCCTACCCCTAAAATAAGCCCTAATTTTAGGCACATGCCTAAAAATCAAGCTAGGTTGGGGGTTGGAGCTTACCACTTGCTTTGCTGGCCCATAGCTTGGTTATAGGCTATACAGGCCTTCTGGAAAGGCCCCTGACTGAAATGCAGGCCGGAGCTCCATTCTGAGCTGCCGAATGAAACTGCTCCTTCGGTCGCAAAAGAAGTGGACTGGCTAGGTGGGGCTGTCAGTGCCAGAGGTGAGTGGAAAAGACAACCCTCCCCCCAAAATAAGGCCTGGTGCCTCTTTTGGAGGCAAAAAAAAATAAAATAAGACCGGGTCTTATTTTTGGAGAAACACGGTAGGAAGCCTCCACCAGCTTTGAAGACAGATGCCACCAAAACCTGATAACTGCTTGAATAACAGCTCACTTGGAAAAGTTAACATGATATTTGGAGAAAGGCTGGACTAAAATTTACTGTTTTTATTATGTTGGTATATATGACAATAGCATATGCATATTTTATGCTGGTTTATAGAAGTTGAACCATGCCAAACCATGGTTGACTATGGGTTAAGCAGAAGGAAATAAAACTCATTAATATGCATTGTAATTAATCTGGTTTAATTAAGCAATCTGGGCTTAATTAATTTTATTTTTAATTTTTTTGCTTAATTTGCTTAAAAATAATTATTTTTCCTAACAAGCAATAAAAATTCTGATATTCCAAATAGCATATCTGAAAATTTCCAGAATAATTTGTATTCAGGTTCATTCTAAGAAAAGGGGTAGTTACACTTGCTAACAATGCAGGTTTTCTAGTAACCATAGTAATCTAATTTATTTATATTTATATCAATCTTTGGAGTGTAGATCCTTTTTTAAATAATATAATTGTGTTTGTCT
>NW_015391066.1:15508-18823 GCF_001527695.2 Protobothrops mucrosquamatus
CAGAAATAAGGCTGACTTCAATGTGAGAAATACAATGAATGTTACTTTTAACAATAAAAAATGTTTTATTGGGGATCTGGCATTCCAATGTAAATCAAAATTAGATTATATATTTACCATCTTTGCAAGATCTTGTAAGTAATTTCAGCAATTGTTCTATGCCTTGCTAAAATATATTCCAGTATTTCTGCAGTTTCCACTGTGCATTTGTGTTCTATTGCATTTATAGGAATTCTTTAAAAACAGAACAGTTTCTTAATAGCCTTTTGTTTTTTTTGTTTTTTCCTTCAGCTTAAAATAATGGGTGTTTACTTCATCTCTTCTCAAGAATTCTTGGCTAATTTTTATGTTTTATCGGTCCTCCTTTTTTTTGCACTTCTATTGCAAAGAACCTTTCTCCAGGCATCATACTATGTGGCCATTGAAACAGGAATTAACCTGAGAGGAGCAATACAGGTATTTCAAATATCCTCCGTATATTTCTATTTTATTGCTATTTTAATGGGGGGAAATTATTAATGAGAAGACCAGACTAACCCTACAGAGATGGTATGGATTTGTACAGATGGTATCAGGAAAGCTAAAACTCAGATTGAGCTAATATTAATGAGGCATCAGGAGAATGAGTAAAAGAGCTTCCTTGAATATCTTCAAAATAAAAAGAACAGAATTAGAAAAGTTACTGTCAATGTAGATGACAATTGGCAGTGAAGGTGACAATATATCAAAGAAGGGGACAATATGTTGAAGAAAAGGCTCTGCCCTAAATAAATCTCTTGATTTTCATCTTAGCTTGGTACTCAAATGTGTAACATCGTTAAAATGCCTTTTACTGTGGTGGTGAGGGCATTAAAAATGTGCAAGATTACAGATGCTCTTGAGTTAAGGGAAAATGGGAAATCGTTTATGCTATTCTTTCTCTTGTTTTACTGAATGTACACATTCATAGTTTAGAAGATTTTGAAAGTCATGTTTATATCCATCCATTTGCTTTCTTAAAATGCACGTCCTCTAGGCAGACCAGGATTTCACTCAACAGCCTCTTTCTACAGTGACAAACTTTCATGTCCTTGCCTTTTATTATATAAGCTGCAGCTGTCCTGCATGGCTCCTGAAATTAATAGCTCATCTGATTTAAGCACAAATTGATTATAGCTTGGGTTTCTATATTAAGAAAAAAAAGGAAACAAGAAAAAATGAAGCAAATTGAACCTCTGATACCAGAAATAGCAGTAATTAATTATCAAGGTAACAGTTACATTGAAAGTCAATTTGGTGTAGACACTAAGGCAGCAGGCTAGAATCCAGGAGACTGTGAGTTCTAGTCCTACTTTAGGCACAAAACCAGCTGGGTGACATTGGGCTAATCACTTTCTCTCAGCCCTAGGAAGAACATAATGGCAAACCACTTCCAAAAAACCTGTAGGGACTTGTCACCAGGAGTTGAAACTGATTCAAGGGCACAAAAAAATTAAATTATTCTATCACACTATCTTGTTATATTCATATTTCTTTAAATGTGATCTTGGAAACTACAATCCTGATTCTAGTTGATTAAAAGTGTTTTCTGTCTGTTGACTTTGTGTATGAAAGAAAAAGGACACTATCTTTTTTTAATACACATTGAATGTCATCTTTCAATTGCTAAAAGGGATGGAATCAAAATATTTAATTATACCAGGTAGATTTTCACTAATTTTTTCCAACTGAACCTTATTCCTTTTGAGATCAAATTGTGCATTAAATAAATTGTATACTCCATATAAATATATGTGTGTGACTGTGTGTACCAATTAATAAAAACAGAGGATTTGTTTTCTAAAACATATTCCAAAAATTAAATTTGTAGCATAAAAACAACTTTTTATACTAAAGCCAACTCAGGTTTCTCAGCTTGAATTTCTAAAACATCTACTAATAATCAGAGAGCTTCTTTCCTTTTATAAAATCAAATTAGTGCAGTAGGAACTATGGAGGAGATATATTCTGTAATCTCCATGCTAATGTTACCGTTAAGCTATTAGTATCCACATTTTACATCCTTGCATCTAGGACAGTGGTGGCGAACCTATGGCACGGGTGCCAGAGGCGGCACTCAGAGCCCTCTCTGTGGGCACATGTGCCGTTGCCCTAGCCTTGGCTCCCCCCGTGACCCCTCCTCACCAGCAGCCCCCCTGGAGGAGAGTCACCCCCGAGCGTGGCCCACGCAGAGCAGCGCAGCCAAGGACATGGCAGTCAGGCAGCGTAGACAAGACTCTGACCTCACACCCTATCCCGCACAGTTGATGCTGCGGGCGTGAGCAGGGGGCGTGGCTGCCATGACGCTGCTGGGCTGCCTGCTATCTGCAGTGGGCCCTGGAGGCGATGAGTGGCCCTGCGGGCAGGTGGGGTGGGGGACGGGGTGGGGGCAGGGGGTGGAGCGGGGGTGGGGCCAGTTTTGGGGCACTCAGTTTCTAAAAAGTTCGCCATCACTGATCTAGGATATAAAACTGTTAGATCGCGCAGGCAGTAAGACACGAGTCGAGTGACAGTCAGCTCTTGGTTTATTGGCAAGGCATAAAGTAAATCCGGACTGGCTCTCTGGGCCAGGGGAGCCCTCTTTTATGGGATTCCCCTGGCTTGTAATCACACAATTCCATTGGCTGGCAAGACCCTGTTGCTAGTTAGCCAACAAGCAACGGGCATGAAACTGTATGCAGATGGAGAAGGGCAATCACTCTTAATGGGCGATCAATGGTGAAGGGCAATCACCCTTAATGGGCGATCAATGGTGAAGGGCAATCACCCTTAATGGGTGATCAGGATATGCATAGGGGATTAAGGGGGGGGGGGGAATACAAAGAACACAACACCCCTCCCCTCAAAGTTCTTGCTATCGTCCTTGGTGAATAGTGGTTACATAGTCCTTCAGATATGTGGGAGGCCGATGCCCTCGCGCTGATTGGCGGGGAACCGTGTGACTCAGTTCCGCTCTTGCCTCGGTATTCTCCCCTCTGCGTGGTTGTCCTTGGGCCGCTGCAATGGGTCTCGCTTCTCGAGGTGGTTGATTGACGGGTGGAACCAATGGCCAATACTCGTCCCCGCTGTTGTCTCTGGCCCCGCCCGCGTGGTCGGCTGCGCTTTCTTGGCGTAACCCAGCGACCCCGATTCGGCCCCTCAGTTGATCAAGGTGGCGCCGCCAAACCCGGTTGTCCTCCACGCGAACTTCGTAGGATCGGGGCCCGGTGATAGAGATGATGGTCGCTTTCACCCACTTCGGCTCCCCCGCGTGATTTAGGGCATACACTAAATCTCCCTCCGTAAAGCCCCGAGTTA
>NW_015391066.1:21820-37959 GCF_001527695.2 Protobothrops mucrosquamatus
TGCGTGGAGGAGCTCTTGCTTCGAAGTAGATTGCTTGCCACGAGGTTGCCCTTGTCGTGCAGTCTTACTGGGATCCCACCTTCGTCGCCAGTGTTAGATCGCGCAGGCAGTAAGACACGAGTCGAGTGACAGTCAGCTCTTGGTTTATTGGCAAGGCATAAAGTAAATCCGGACTGGCTCTCTGGGCCAGGGGAGCCCTTTTTATGGGATTCCCCTGGCTTGTAATCACACAATTCCATTGGCTGGCAAGACCCTGTTGCTAGTTAGCCAACCAGCAACGGGCATGAAACTGTATGCAGATGGAGAAGGGCAATCACCCTTAATGGGCGATCAATGGAGAAGGGCAATCACCCTTAATGGGTGATCAGGATATGCATAGGGGATTAAGGGGGGGGGAATACAAAGAACACAACAAAAACAATAATTCGTAATCAGTAAATTTCACAATCTGTTGGAACTTTATTCACATTCAGTACTACTATTATGTAAGTCTCATAGCATGACCCAAAGATATTTTTTCAAGAGGCAACTGGACTTTTTTTTTCTGAAGAAGCTTCTTGGATGAGAAGTGAAATGTCCTCAAGGAAAAACTAAGAAAGTCCAGTTGCCTCCTGAAAAAGCACCCTTGGGACAAATATGACCTGGATGACTGAGAATCTCAATAGACATTCTCATAGCATGAGATAAGCTTAATTATATAAGAATGCTGCAATATATTTGTTTATGTTAGATGTCCTGATGCTAGTATATAATTTCAGAATTCTCAATATTCTTATAATCATAATGTTTTGGTATCGTCATGATTGGTTATCAATATGGAACAAGATATTATCAGTGTGAAAGTTTGCTTTTTCCTCCCACTTTCAAATAAAACTGAACATTTTTATTCTAGACAAAAATCTATAGTAAGATCATGAGACTATCAACCTCCAACATGTCCATGGGGGAAATGACCTCAGCTCAGATCTGTAATCTGGTTGCAATAGACACAAACCAGCTAATGTGGTTTTTCTTCCTGTGTCCTAATCTCTGGGCTATGCCTGTACAGGTAAGAAAGTGAATGGATTATTAATTAAAGTTAACCCATGGGAACAGAGGTCAATGTAAAATGTTTGCCTACTACTCTCCCATGGGATCATGAGATCTAACTTATTTGAATCTTCATAGCTTTTCTCTCTAATTTGTAGTTATTCTGAGGTGGAGTATGCTTTCCTTTTTGTAGGACAGTCTATATCTTCTCCAAAAATAACAATTGACGACATGTCTAGAATTCTCCCATCCTCCTAAATGCCTGTACCATCCAGTTTTAGAATTGTATTCATTACACAAATCAATGTCCCTTCTCTTTCCATCATTGCAGATTATTGTTGGAATTGTTCTGCTCTATTATCTGCTTGGAATCAGTGCCTTAATAGGAGCAGCTGTAATCATAGTGCTGGCCCCTGTCCAATACTTTGTAGCCACGAAACTTTCACAAGCTCAAAGAAGTACACTGGTAAATTCTGTCAAGATTATTATATCTACCCAATTTCTCAATTTCAGACTATAAATTTATAATCTCATATCTATGACAGTGTCCTTGGTATACTTTGACATATATGCATTCTAAATATTTAGTCAACAATGTGTTCTGTTAAGTATAGTGAGACAAATTTACCAATAAGGGTGGAGGATTGTATTTTTAATAGTATTTAATCTGCTTATAGTTTCAAAATAACTACCCACCAAATTGAAAAAAGAGAGGAATGGCATAGTTTTGTTTTTCATTTTTCTGAAACAAAAACCTGGTACTGTTAAAGAAATAAATCTCTGTATTCCACACAAAACTTAACCAATAGAAAGCTGTGCAGATTTGCCATATAAGCAGCTTAGTGACAATTGGTCTTGGATATATAATGCCCAGCTTCCAACTCTTTTTGGAACTGCTTTTAAAGAGTACTGTATTTGAGAATTTCAGTTGATCCCAAATGCAGTAGAATACTTTCTCTTGGGCTCCCAGTGTTAGGAGCACATTGCCCCCAGATTTGGCATTAATTACTGCTTAGTTTCCGTGTAAGGTGTGGGCAATGACATATAAAGCCCATTATACATTGGCATTACACTCCCTTCAGAACTGCCTACTGCTGTCAATATCAGCCTGACCAGTTAGATCCACCAGAGAGAAACTGCTGCAAATCCTTTACTTTCAGGAAATGCAGGCACTGTTGCTTCTGCATAGCAGTACTGATCAAACTGGCTCCCTTTTTGTTGGTATTTTAGAAGTTCTTAAAGACTGAATTGTTTTGGAGAACTTTCCCCAGATGCAAACATTGCCATCTTTATTTTATTTATTGTATTTCTAATTTATGTCGAATGGTTTTATTCTTACTGTTTTTGTTGTTTTTACTCCTACTGTGGGTATTTTAATCTGGATTATTATGTGTAACCATCAAGAATCTCTTTTGATCACAGTGGCATAGAAATATCATAAATAAATAAGAGGGGGAAAGTATTTAAATAAAAATTGAAGCATAGGGTCTTGTTGCAACCAATTTGCATTACCATGGATTGTTATATATTACTATATCTTATGATCTCGCTATAATCCCAAATTATTTTTTATGCCAATGGTCCAGGAATATTCCAATGAGAGACTGAAGAAAACAAATGAAATGCTTCGAGGCATAAAACTACTCAAACTCTATGCCTGGGAACACATTTTTCACAGTAGCGTGGAAGAAACTCGGCAAAAGGAAATGACAAGTCTTAAGGCTTTCGCTCTTTATACCTCTATATCAAGTAAGTAATTCATTTCTTTTTGTCCCCAATCTCAGTTTAAATGTTTGTATAAATTTAAATAGGTTTTCAGTTAGGTTATTGCATATTTAAAGGATCGCGTTCCATACCAAGAAAACTCCCAAGACATTAAAAAAAAATCCTGCACTATAGTCTTTAGAAAATTGGTTTTCAAAGGCAAGACCAATTGTGTATTTTTTTTTTAAAAAATGTAAATGAAAACAGCCAATAGAATGAATTTCTCCTGCTCGTTCATCATCAAATCATTTGTTTCCTTCCACCTGGAATTCTCCATGAATCCTCAAAAATTAAGTGAATTTTCTTGAAGGTAAAAGGGGGTGAGAGAATAGATCCCATCACACAAGCATTATTTCTTCAATTTTAGGGGGAGGGGGGGAATTCCATAGCCTTTTGAGTTCTACTTGAGTTTATCTTTTCAGTGTTAGAAATATATTTGTGCTACACCTTAATATTGAGATAAATGTCAATTTTTCAATATTTTTAAAAATTGACAAAATGTGCACATCTTCTCAATGGTCATGACAATTTAAAATCCTTTTCAAGCAGTCAGATCATTATTAGTTAATGTGCTTGCATGAAGTAAAATCAAAGCAGTAATCTATATCTTCAATAAATAGTTGGTTCACAGATCATTACTCTTTTCAGATTGATTGGTTTACATGAAAATCATGGTTTAAAACTTCAATTTACACAGCATTCTTAATCCAAGTAAAACAAACCCCAATATGGTGTAACATCTTCTTACGCGTGGTCAAAACAGAATAATCTAATGTACAATTGTAGATATATGGACGTTCTTTTGCATAACAGGCGAATGACTATCCTAAGATAAGGATAAAGTGACTATAGTTACCAGTCCTGTGTCATGAAATCACTGATTTCCCTTATTTTCCCATTGAGAATATTTCTAGCTTTTAGGCCAATAGCATGTTTAATCAATTTTACATCTGAATTGGGACTGTAATTGCAGAAAGCTGTTTTATACCAATAGTAGAGAATATATGCAGCTCAGGATCGAATGGTTGTGTTCTTGGTGTTCTCTTATATTTTATTACAAGGCTAGGTAACAATTGGTGTCTGGGAGAACAGAGTTTGCTCGCTGTTTGTATACAGTAGCTTGTCCAGCCTGTGTTGTTTGGGGTATGGTTCTTTGATGGTTTCTTGATCAGGATGTTATTTTCTTCCTTGACTGTTTATCTGATGCTGTTTTCTGTTTATTTGAATGTTGGTTGCTGGGCTAGGAGTGCTCTGGGCTGTTTGTATCCTTTATTAACTTTTGGTTATATATTTTGGTTGTATCAATTTTATATCATTTCAGAATTTGATACACACATGGTTTTCCCCATCTTTAAAGATTATAAACAGACAACTGTGTGATGTTATAAAAGATTTACAGTAGTTTTGCATTTTTTAACCACTTAATTTAATGAAGCCAAGACTGAAATAATTTTAGGTTTTTGACAAATGTGAAACATTTAATAATGCATAAAGAAGTAATTGACTTGCAATTCCCGATGATCCTCAGAGGAGCAATTTAAATGCTAGAAACTGCCTATAACTGAATTTTTCTCCCTGATATAGTAAATAATGTATTATGTATGTCAGACATAAAAAATATAGGTATACAAAGGAGACTTTTCTCCATGAAATTTACTTGCCTATAATTCAGAGCTAATGACTGTTACTGTTTAACAGTTATTTGGTATGAATAGTAAATTGAGTAATAGAAAAGGCAAAAGGAAGTATGTAGAAATGTTGGAGTAAAATTATAATCTTAATCTTGACTAAAGTAATAATTTCATTGTAACTGAAATTTATTATAAAATAACAAATGGCTTGCTCAGGCTTGTGAGAGCCAATTGTTAAATTTTCTGGGAATGCTCTGTTATATAATATCAGACTAATACTGATTTTATATGCTTATTTACCAAGAATTAACTTCCATTTTGTTGAATAGTACCTACTCCTGGATATAAAATTGTGTATGTATATTAGAAGTAAAATAAAACAGTAGTTTTACAACAATATCATGTAACTATACAGTTAATACCAGTGCAGCATTTCAAGTGTAAGCAAGTAAGTAATAAGAAAGATGATTACTGTGACATGTGTAAATAAATGCAGTGGATTGAAATGGTTAAAACTGATTATAAATGAAACATTTGATAGCAAATAGGAATTCTTCACTAATTATCTCCAAAAGGATAAATAGTATGTCACCCAAATCTGTTTTTAAGCAGCTGAGAACAGTAAGCAGGGGCAAGGAAAAAGGCCCTGGGAAAGTTTTCAAATTTGGCTGTACTTAAGGCATTAACTTTACCCTTTAGCACTAAAAAGCTGCTTATGTTTTCCTTAGTTCCTACGAGAGCTTATTTATCATACTAAATATTCATCATGAAAGAGGTCTCTTGAGATGGTGCTGCATTGGCCTATGATAATAGGCAACCAAATGCACAAAACATATGGCATATTGGCAATATTTATTATCATAAGTACTTTAACTCATTTTCTTTTCTCTGGGGAATAAACAATCTTGATATTTTCCTTTAAAAATTAATCTGCTTGAAGAACATTACTTCAGAACATAATTCACCCATTTGGTTTCCTCCAGATGTCTGTGAATTACCATGAATAAATTTTCTTATTTAGAGTAGGGTTTCATAAGAGATCAGTATGGGAAATGAGGGAATAATATCCATGCATCCATCCACCCATCCTTCCATCCATAATCTCTTCTTTCTTTATCTATAATTAAACAGATGGGGAATGCAAAAGTCTCTCCAACCTCTAGATGACAACAAAATAATACATAAGACTCTTTCTGGTGCCATCTTCTAATGATTGCCCTGATTTTTGTAGCTCAGATCTGTACATCTACTTAGTCAGACAAGTCATGATTCTTTTTCTCTAAACTGTGCTAGTTCATTCAGTTTACCTGCCAGCAGATCCATCCTAAGAAATGGCTTTTGGCTAATGAGAGAAATTTGAAGAAAAGGAAGCCCATAAATTGAGATCTTAAGACCACTACACTAAGTCATAAGACATAAAAAAAATACCTAGAAACCAAAAAACGTTATGGCTTAACATGATGTGGAAAGCCAGCCAGAAATTAAATTTGAAAATAGACTGTGATAATGAATTGTTTTAAATGTTAGAATTATAAAGGCAAATAATGTTGTACCAGAAACTCCTAAAATATATTTTAATGTATTAATAGAGATAATGAATTGTTGTTGATTCATAGGATGTGGGACATTTAAATTTCCAGCTCTGAGCTTAATGAAAATAGCAACAGCACTTAGACTTATATACCGCTTCATAGTGAATTACAGCATATTGCCCCCAACAATCTGGGTCCTCATTTTACCAACCTCAGAAGGATAGAAAGCAGAATCAACCTCGAGCACATTAGGATTGAACTCTAGGCTGTGGACAGAATTTGCTTGCAATATTGCATTCTAACCACTGCACCAACAGAATCTTTCCTATTTGCATTTATCTTAGAAAAAAGTTCCCATTGGTAAAAGTTCATGTTTTCTTACAAAAGCTAGTGAGGCACTGGAATATTCTGGCTGAAGTTTCATTGAAGTTATTCTTATTTAATTTTCTAAGAACATTTCTGCAAGATAACTTTTTCCTTTTTTAAACTCCAGAAGTACTGTAAATCCCTCGTGGAATATATCAACTTTTTGATGCAATAAAATGATAGCATTTTATCATTTGTTTTATTCAATTGATACCCTTTCAACAAATTTATGACATATTCAAATAATCAATTTATACATTTAATGGTAAATATGAATCTTTAGCATTATTCTGATTTGCAAAATTTATTAACAAATATATGCAAGCATATAAGCAAAGTGCCTGATAAAACTTGCTGCTGAACTGTACTTTGAATTGGCACTAGAAGCTAATGGGAAGCCAGACCACAAATTATAGATATAATTATCTGTATTATATACTGTAAAATTCCAGAAAGCACCTTCTGCAAATAAAAAAAATGCTTTTCACATTTCACCATTTCCCAGTGAAAGGCTGCTGAATGTATACAATATGGTAAGTCTACTATGTGCTAGCATAATCACAGTATCTAGCCATTGTAGTCTTTAAATCACCTATAATGGCTTAGTGTTAACTTTTATAGTATTCTCAACAAATAATGCTTAAAGCTTAGTATGATGCCTGAACTTAACTAATGACATTTTTACGTAGTTACCTAACTGTAAAACGTAATCTACAAGCCACAGTGGTTGAATTGGTGCAACCTATTAAGTCTCAGAGAGAGAGAAAAGAGAGACAGAGAGCTCCAAATATTAATTAAGGAACAGTGTTTTATGACTTTCCATGTATAAAGCTAGCCAATGCAGTTTATTGGAAAAAAAACATTGCTAAGCAAACCATAGTTTAGCAGAACATGTGAAGTCTGTCAAAGAATCTTGTACTTTTTACAAAATTACAAATATTGGTGCCCATCACTACAGCATACAAAGTAAAGCTGCCTGAAATAATACATTAATCCATGTAGTTCTGTGTTGCTGATACTGGAAGCATCATACCAGAAGTCAGGGGAGAAAGCACTCCTTATAGATGCCAAGAAATGAATTCTTTGTCTTTCTTCCAAATATAGGTTTAATTAAGCCCAGAAAGCTTATCTATAGCTTATTTTATTAGATTTTTAAATATTTGAAATATTTCCTGTTTAATTGCTGCAATAAGATTGTAGTGTGAAGCAGGAAACTGAATGGAATATAAGAAGAGTATCCTTCTTCTGACATAAAATGAACAATTTGTCAGTTATCACTTGGTCAAATTAGAAAGAAATGTTGGCAACATAAGTAATAGAATGGATAATTTATATTTTAATGACCAGCTGCAAAGAAGACCCAGAACAATAGGGAACCCATTTCTATACCCAGCCATCTGTGATTAATAATCCCTACAGTCTCCTATAATTGCTTAGACACAGAGAAGAAATCAGTACTATACACCTAATCTACCCAGAAAGTTCCTGGAAATTGCTAGTCATTATTTTATTGCTATCATTCATGGTACAGAAGCACTACCAGAACTGTGATGGAATGTAGTCTGGATTCCCAAGAGGGAATGCATTCCAAAGGAGTAAGAGACAACTTAGTTCAGATGAAGGTGAAAATGGCTTCTCCATAGAAGTTTTCAGACTATATGCTTTATGGGGGTGGTAGTCTGCTTTAGTTTGGCAAGATTTTGTCTGTAGGTGAGGATCAATAAAGAAATCTGCTTCGAAAAATCACAATGTGTCTTTCTTTGTTTTTGAAGCCTGATAAGAACAATATCAATGTATTGTAGCTACACTACCTGATTAATAAAACAAGCAATCTAAAAGAAAAAGGTATTGTTGGAGTTGCAGATGCATACGCTGTTAAGCTAAACATCATTTATATTGGGTGGAATGTCTGTAATTATTGGCATTTGTTTCTTATACTGCACTTTATTATAGCAGTTATTACTATTCTAAAGTAAATGAAATGCATGAGAATGAAAGAGATTTAGGTACAGAAGTGTGTAAATATAATAAGAAGAAACATTTTCCCCACAGTTTTCATGAATGCAGCAATACCAATTGCAGCTGTTCTTATAGTAAGTATAAATATTTATATTAAAATGTAATTTTATTTTTTTAAAAAATAGAGAAAGATACATCTTTTTAGTAATGAATTTGTTGATTCTGCTTTTGCTGATTTTAAATTACTATAAGGCGATCTGGATCCATAAAGTTCATTCATGCTATAGAAAGGAAGGAAGACACCAAATTTCAGCAATTGCTCTTCCCAATAGCTACTAGAAAAAAAGCTTTGTAGAGAGCTAAGAAACACAGGAACAACATGAAAGTTGATACTAAGAACTGCAGGGAAACATGAAATATAAATAAAAAAAAGGTCAGTGTAAATCACTGGCCTTTCCCATTGCAGATGCACCTCAGGATTTCAAGTCGATGCTGAATTGAAACTCAGCATCATCCAGAAACAGAGTACTGGTTTGGGGCTAGGATGGATTATATTCTTGATGCGTTAGCTGACAGAGTGAGGAATGGATAAAAAAAAAGAGTAGCAGCTACTTTATATTATTTCAAAAGTTATAGAAAATCATCTCGTACAGTAAGTCTGGTTTTGTTATTCTTGAATCCTTTGACAGTAACTGATTCTGTCTGCAACATACATGACAGAATTCAGCCCATTCCCATTACCATCTTCCTTTGGGTAGAAATATCATTTAGAACCAGTCCAGTAATAAGATACAGTTAATTGACTGGGAAACTCGGGCACTTTTCAAGTCACAACTCATGGACTTAATTCACATCCAGAGAAGCTTCTTTGATTTCTTTAATTTATCTGCAAAAGGTTCTGGTCAACTAATATCAAGAAACACCATCAACACTGCTGATCTTTTGGATTTTTGAAGTTCAATAAAAATCTGACTGAAAATATGTCTTTAATATGTAAATGGTCTGAAGTAATGCGTTTTGTTTTTGTTTTTCTAATAAGACGTTTGTTGTCCATGCCCATCTCTTTGTCAATGCTGACTTTTCTCCTTCGGTGGCCTTTGCATCGCTCTCTCTCTTCCACATCCTTGTGACACCCCTGTTCCTACTCTCCAGTGTCGTTAGATCCACTGTTAAAGCTCTTGTAAGGTAAGACACTTTAAGACACTTGGTTTAAAATATTCACCTCCATTGCTGCAGGAATTAAAATTTGGTTTAGATTTATTTAGGATATCACTTTCGTGGGTTTTCCACCCTACCAAAGATCCTTCATTGTTAGGAATTCATGGGGAAATTCCCTACATTATATTATCAGTTTCTCTACAGCTTCTATTGCCAATATTCACTGTAGTATGCCTTGTAATTTTTGTGGTAAATGTATATTGGGATGTGAGAATCAGTTTGATGTTGTTGTTAAGACATCAGTTAGAGACTGGGAAACCATGAGTACTAGTTCCACCTTAGGCACAAAGCTAGCTGGTCACTCCCTCTTGGCCCTAGGAAGCAGACAAGAGTGAACTATTTCTGAAAAACCTTGTCAAAAAACCTGCAAAGACTTGTTATCAATCTCTGAGAATCAGTCACGATCGAACAGAATATATAGATGTAGAGATAGAGGTAGAGGTAGAGATATAGAACATTTGTTAATTCTTTAGGGGGAGAAATAACATTGATTCTGCTGAAATATAAGGAAATATATCTTCTCAATCTTGCTAGTAGTATTAAACCTGGTGTCATGTGAGAATTAAATCTAAGCGTAATTGCTGATGGGATTTATGATTAATCATATATTTGGGTGCTATGGAACTGTATCATCCTGTGAATATGATGATGGACTAAAAAACTATGTATGGACTGAAGGAGTACAGAACTGTATACAAAACACAATAGGTTCATCCAACCCTAAAAGGGACACTACCAATATGCAATGTTTGCTGAGTAAGGAATATAATGTTCCAAAGAACAGTGGAATGGTCCATATCATTCTGTATTGTACCAAACCATACCATGTCATTTCCAGACCACATCATTTCAGGAAATGTTTAGCAGTTGTAGGAAGTGAGTACTCCATAATGAAAGGAATTCAAGGTTGCACTTGGAGTAGTGTAACCCTGAAAAAGACTTACACAATCAAAATGGAATCCTTATCTGTCCAAAAGCTGAACATCAAAGTGGGATCAAGGGTTGCAGTTTGCTAAAATAATGAACACTGCTGTTGTATGCAGCACAGATATGATTTGTTTAGCTTGCTACCATTCTTCTTTTTTCATAGTGTCCAAAAGTTAAGTGAATTTCTCTCGAGTGAAGAAATTGCAGACGAGTATGATAAATGTCCTGAGCCAAGAAACCCAGACAACCACAGCAAATATCAGGTTCTTGTAAGTGTCATTTTAATTTGATTGTGAAACTGGCAACATCTCATTCTTAAATCCTTGCTTGTTCAGTAATGCCAATAACTGTCACTTTCCTTGTAATTAATAGCTACAGTAGTAAAATTTAACATCTACTTATTGTAGATTATATTGTGATTGCTCTTTGTTTAAAGCCAGCAGTGGATGATGAGACAGTTTGCTGTAGGAACTGTCAGCTACTTTGTGAAACAATTGGAGGGGGTGGGGAGGATCCAATCCTTATCAGAATGGTTGGGATGCATCTCAGTCAACAGTACTATATAACGGTATGCAGTTTGCTGATTTGTCAGAATCTCCTGGAACAGGATTAAATACCCAACAGCAGTAAGAGATCCAAGATAATCAACAACTGCACACTTACAAAATGATTTCATGCATCATGCTGCATCATTGTCTATATTAAGTGGTGGGTTTTAGAAGCCAAAGTGTCTTGTTTCAGATATTCTGCTAAGTCATGAACCATGGTTTGCACCCAGAAAAACTTGAGATGATATTTTGCACTATGCCACCATAAAGAAAACTTCATTATGGCTTACTACAGTATGTAAACCCAGCCAAAACCGACAAAGTCCATGCACCTCTGCCTTTACTGAACCCAAATATTCGTGATAGAAACCACCTTTTACTCTCTGAGGGGAGGAGTGCATCTACTAGGAAACTAACTCATTGTCCATTGCTGACATCTGCATTCATGTTCCCACTCACCATGTTTCTGTCTTCCTGGTCTTGCACAGACCCTCAAAGTTGTTAACCGTAAGAGGCCTGCCAGAGAGGACTGGAACAATTACAGCTCTCGTATAAGAAGATCTGTTAGCAGCACAGAAGCAGATGATTTTTGTGTAAAGGTGATAATAAGGTCACTCTTTCTAATTATGTTGTTTCTAATAAGTATAAAAGTTCTAGTACTATAGTTCCAAGCTGAGAATACAAATCCATATTTATCTCCTGCAGTAGCGGACCACCAAGATTTTTCTCACTAACACAGAATATAGACAACAATTTTGTCAATACGATTATCAGATTGGAAAATAGGCCTCTTGAAGGAGCATGGATTAATTGATAGGAAAGAGAAAATAGTAGTTTCCGCATAGTTTTGTTAAGCATAATTTGTTGTTCATGCCGCAATTATCTACATTCAAGTATCACACCACGCCATAAAATAGTGAGGCTCAATATGATAAGCCAAAATCAAACAAATCACACTATAGTTTAGCATAATGTGTGAATCTAGTCATTTACTTTTTCCACTCCTTCCACTCCTTAGTTTCAGGCTTAAATTATGCTAGGGCATAATTTATGCTAGGGCATCTGTAGCAATCTTCATGTCAACTTTATTAAGAGTGAATAAAAGTGTCTGAGCATATTCAGTATGGATTTCTCCTCACATTAAGTATGTACTGAGAATCTCCATGTAGAGATTCTAGAATAGAAGAAAGACTTCTGTGGAAACAATGGTGTTTCCAGACATATCTCAACCAATTTTAAAAAATAAACACAAGGTTGTTCTCTATCTGGTATGACAACTAGAAGATGGATTATAGGGCTGCATCTCCTCTACCTTTTGTATGAACCTCCACTTACTAACACCTTTGTTCCTTAGTGTGATTTTATTTTTATATGAATAAAATAAATGTGGTTAATTATAGAATTCATTTCTCTATGACACAGGTGTCAAACTCGCCGTGTCATGTGATGTGTTGTGATGTATCGCAGCTTTTTTCGCATTGCTGGAGCTGGGGCGGGCCTGGCCTCTGCATGATGCAACTGGCCCAAGGGGCGGCAGTTTGACACCCTATAATTGTCTATAGAAAGTAGAAATAGAATGTAATTGTTAGATATATAATTATTTTTATTCTGTGCTCAGTATTGAATCAGTCTATACGCATTCTTATGTTTAGCATTGCTCATAGTTATGCTGCATAATTTTATCAACTGTTAAAAATAAACAATGCTTAGTTCAGATGAGTTTATCCCCAAGAGTATACAGAATTGCCTTTCAGACCTAAACACTTTACAAGGAAAAAAAGCTAATATGAGTTAATTTAACCTACTTCCCAGTAAAAAATACTTAGGGACACATTATTGTTATAACATGACCATTTTGTACATGAAGAGAGGAATTGTAAAGTCTGATAGGAAAAATTAAAGGATTTTGGTTGTGTATTACTTATCCCATAGAAGGTCCATGTTTGTTTTTTTCATTTAAAAATCAAGATGCAATGGGCTTAATCCAGAAAGAAGCAGACTGATGAAACAGAGAAGTATTTATTTGATCTACTATGTTGTATCATACATTCTATCTTCTATGATGTTGCAATAGAAATTTAAAATTGCTTCTTTTAATTGAATTGGAAAAGCTTGGGAAGGGATTCATAGACCAGATAAGGATGTTCTGTATGCCATTATCTGTGAACCAGGTTTACAGACACACCACATAGCTGTTGCCTATTATTAATACTTTTTAAAAAAGACATTTTAAAAGGGAAAATATGAGTGATGTTTTCCACCAACATAGATCATTTATGTTCTTGTTGCTGATGCGACCGTAGGTCACGAATGGATTTTTCACATGGACGCCAGAAGGAGTTCCAACTTTATCCAGCATTGATATTCGAATTCCTCAAGGTATTAATACATCTATTACAATGATTAGGATTTGCAAATGTTCATAATCAAACACTATGCAATAATAAATGTCTGAGCACAAAACAGAAACAGGAGCACATCCATATCTACAACACAATATGTATACTGTACTGTGAATAAGGATGATCTTAGCAATGTGCATAAGAAAAAAAATGATCCATTTAATCAGTTGCCTAATTGCTCTGGACTGGCATGAATGTAAGTCAACATTTCAAGAATAATATAATTTTTTTCTATTATTGCAGGTCAGTTAACAATGATTGTGGGACAGGTAGGCTGTGGTAAATCATCTCTCTTATTAGGAATACTTGGAGAGATGCAGAAGACATCTGGGAATGTGATCTGGAACAGGTAATTTTGTTTATCCTTTTAGTTGCTGTGTAGCTTTTTATTTAAGGTACAGGCCTATCATGTCTTTAATGTATCTGAATTATATTACTATAACAGGGAATCCTGAAATGTATTGATACTGCATATAATTGCTAAATACCTTCGTGTTCCTCATTTAATTAATCCACATGAGCAGATACTATAGATTCAACGTGTGTCTGTGTGTGTCACAACCAACTACATGTTCATGTGGGTCACAACCAGCTAGACATTTTATGTATCATTGTACTTTTAACTGAGAAGATTGATCATATTGCATTAACTTTGTGTCTAATTGAAAAATAACATTCATTTGTCTTCAAACTGCAAAATATATAAAGTTGCTTCAGTGTGTCATACAAAATAGGATAGGATCATGCTGTGAAGAAAATATTTTAATATGTTAATAATTTTTGTCTGGTTTTTTTTCTGATATTACAGCAGCATTCCTGATAATGAGACAGGGGAAGATGTCAGGTATGATAATTCATTTGATTCTATGTCATACAACATAAAGAAATGAAAAACATCTAATATGGTCTTTCTTTAAAAAAAAGAATCAAAATATTTTTATTAGAAAAATTATATAGGCTATTTTGATGAGAATGTTTTGATGCTTGGGATGACTAACTATAGTGACTTGAATCTAGAATTATACTGTATATCACAAGTCTATGAGTGTTGATCATATTCATTTACTTTTAAAATTCAATCATTTCTAATTAGTTGCAGAAATGTGTAACAACTACTGAATTACTGTGTGTCTGTTTTGCAGCTCCGACATGGAAACAATGGTTGAAATGGAGCCCAGGTACAGTATTTTAAAACGGTGTTAAAAAAACTTGCAAAAGTTTCTGTCAACAAAGCAGTTTCATTATTCTGTGTCAAAAGAGAGAGAAAGAAAAACCCCTAAATATCCATGCTCTCAAATTTATGCAAATGTCTAGATAACTCCTACCAACTTTGTAAACTGAGAAATTCTGTTTTATAGAGAATCTGTATTTTATCATAATTCTCTGATGTGCAAAAAATCAGAACAGCCCATATACTATATTACTAGAGTAATGCTAGCTGGTGTTTCTATGCTTCTTTGAAAAAATACTTTTTGTCTGCACGGCTAAAGTAAAGTAAAAGCACATTTAACACTGAGTGTCAGTCAGTTTACAACTGACAGGCCAAGATAATGACTCAGAAAAAGATATATATAAGATATATAAAAGATATATAAAAGAAACTGACTGCGTTTAAGATTTAAAAATGAAATGCAAATGAAAACCAAGAGACTGATCTTGATAAAAAATTTTTACTGGATTTACAAAAAAAGGCTTATTAAAGTCTTGAAGAAATATCAGTGATGGAACAAAGTAAAAATGAAGAGAGATTACTCTTATGTCAATATTTGAATACACTAAAGATTAAGATTAAGACTGTTAAAAATAAAAGAAAGAAATATAAGTTGGTTTAATGGATCAAGGCTGTTTCTTCTAGTAATCTTTTCTGGGCTTTCTCGTGACACCTGGACTGAAAAGATGATGTTTCGTGGATTTGTTTATAGATAAGATATGGGATAAAGAGATAAATGTTTGCAATTTTAGAGGGGATCAAAAATCACTAAATTTGTTTATATTTGCTGTGATGAAGATTCAAAGTCACTGCTTTATTTCTTTTCTGTTTATTATATTCTTACTTTTTCTTCTCTTTTTTGTCTTGCACTGTTTACTCCTTCCTATTCTTTTTTTCTTTACATTTAGTTTGTATAAGATTTTACCATTATAATCAAAATTCTTAATAAAAAATTACATATGTAAAGAATATCAAATTGGGAGCTAAGCTGACTTCAAAGTAGCTTCACTACAACCTTGCATACAGTTAAGGCAAACAAATTTACAAAGAGTAATTTAACTGATAATGCACTTAGCAGTTAATGACAGTATTCCTTTTTTATGAACTCCTTTTTTACGACCTGGTAATCCCTTAATTCAGAGTAGAGTCAGGGCGACTTGGTGGAGCTGAGCATTTACTGGCAGGATGCCCTTCCTGACCCACACAGAGTTCATGGCAGGTATTTTTTCCTTGCGCCCTAGGAGAGAAGCATCTGCCATTACCTAGGATTAAACTCTCAACCTTCCAAGTGGGAGACGAGCGTCTTTACCACTAGGCCACGCTCATTCCTTTTTTTTTATGAACAATAGGAAATATTACCGTATTTATTGGCGTATAACACGCACCGGCGTATAACACGCACCTTCATTTTAAGAGGGAAATTTCAAGAAAAAAAAAGCGCCGGCTCGGGAGCGAAAGCAAAAGGGGAGGGGGAGTGGGGCTTCGTTCACACGCGGATCCCCATGCTCGTATTTATTTACCGTATTATGCCCCGGCTGGCTGCGGCGGCGGCA
>NW_015391066.1:39932-41278 GCF_001527695.2 Protobothrops mucrosquamatus
ACCGGGGGGAGCCGAGGCGGCCAGGGAGGAACAGCCAACTGCCGGCAACCAGCCGGAACTGCTGGGGCCGGCCCGTATTGAAGAATATGGCCGAATTTACCCGGGCTGGCCGTATATCGGCGTATAACACGCACACATCATTTGCCCCCTATTTTCAGGGGGAAAAAGTGCGTGTTATACGCCGATAAATACGGTAACTTGTCTTTGAAAGAAGACATAAAAGTAACATTATAGTGAATAATCCTTTCAGTATCTTTGAAAGTAAATGGACATCGTACATAGAAACAGTTGGATGAGTTCTTTTCTTTTTTTCAGAAAAAGAGGGCCAGTGGCATATGCTTCTCAGAAGCCATGGTTGTTAAATGCTACGGTGGAAGAAAATATCACTTTTGAAAGCCCCTTCAATAAACAAAGGTAATGTGTGTAAGAGCCATGTAAAAACTGATTATAGTCAGTCCTCATTATCATCCTGTCAGTAAACATTTTTACTGTTGTTGACAATGTTATTTTCCTAGCTACATTGTGCAAATGTTGAGTTATTGTATCAGCTATAGTTACCTTTCAACTATGTAAACATCGGAAGCATCAACCCATATCGATCAGGGATCTCTCTTTTCCTGAAAAGTCTCTCAAAGAATGTATTTTCCAACCTGGAAAATTATTTATAAAATAAGTAACCAATGTGTTTGAGTACATTTCAGCACTAGGTAGTTTTTGTTTTGTTTTTTTAGTTATAATATGCCACATTTGCTTCTGACATCCTTCTTTAAGAAGTCATTTATTTATGTTTGTATTAATATTATGAGGCAATACAAGTCATATTCTCAGATTCTGCAGAAATAATATGGGATCACTATCGTGATATATCCAGTACAAGATGACTTCTCAAAGAAGTCTTAAGAATAATTCCAAAGTCTTAGCACTCTTTATTAAATAGCAATTTAAACATAACACTCTCACAGTTGTCCATTATATCACCTTCTCTTAACTCCTTCTTTTTCTCTTGTTAATGTTTATTTTTTTAGACACTGCCATCACATTTTAGATCTTTTCAATTTATTTTATGTAGTAATTTACACTTCCCAGTACAAATAAATGAATGCCATGCTCTTGACCTACAGTGTTGACAAGTTTAAACTAGCAAATCATTTGATTTAAATCATTTAGATCCTGAAGCCCCTAAAGGCAGTTGTAGGTTATAGTCTCCAAGGAATACAGAACCAAGGCACACTTTTTTTAGCTTCAAAATATTTGACAATGAGCTATTAAAGTATAATTTATTTGCATGAAACAGGTGGGATTCCCATTAGAAAAATAAGTGCTTAGCAAGCATGCATTTTCCAAAG
>NW_015391066.1:41409-81167 GCF_001527695.2 Protobothrops mucrosquamatus
CACATGAATTGACAATTACCCTTTTTGTTTCCACAGGTATAAAGCAGTAATTGATGCTTGCTGTCTTCAGCCTGATATTGACATACTACCTCATGGAGACCAAACACAGATTGGAGAGAGGGTTAGTGACTATGTATAATTATAAAGCATTAAGCACTCAAAGGTTATCACATGGTCTTAAATCTATAACTGGTGTTTGAGAAAATGGCTTTGTACAGCAAACTCAGTTTCAGATCCTTAGGATGAAGGTGTTATACTTAATACACAGTGTTACAGTTTTTCTTCTATCTGCCATATCTCAACATCTCTGGTGTCTCTAGCACTGACTGAAATACTATATTGGGAAAGTATATTTAGTAAACAAAACAACATTTTTTTCATTATCTAGAAAGCATTTATGAAAGTCATGTTAGAATAGTCCAATTAAAGTAAGAAGTAGAAAGGCACTTGTTAATAAATATGGAATATATTTCCTTACTGAAGGCTGAAATAATGAAAAAAGAAACTTATTCTGCCTTAGGTACCAATGACAATTCTCTCATAATCTAGAAGCTCAGATATTCAAACAGTTTGGGTCATCTAACAGCAATAATCTAGATTTGTTATTCATTATTCATCTAGACATTTCATTCATTGTTTCAGTAGATCTAGATTTGCAGTTGATGTTCTTTCATGGACATGGTAGTATCAATAGAACATATAAGGGCTAAAATACAATATTAAAAGATAAAGAAAAATATTAGAATGTTAGAGAATGTCCAAGGAACAATAGAAGACATTGAGGCTGAGCTATGCCACAGAGGTTTACCTTTGATATGTTAATTCTTTGCAACATCCATGTTAATACATAGCATTGTCAAAGGACAGCTATATGAACTATTGTATTTTAACTTGCATTGATTTATATAATTTCTAAGTCATGAATACAATAATCCTGACTAAGCTGTTACCTCAGTCTTACTTTTCCAGCTGTATCTTGGGAATAATTACCATTGATTAATAGGATGAATAATTGAATGGTGAAATACATTGTATTTTAGAAATAATATATACATTATTCAGATATAATTAGGGTGTTTTTTAGAATGAGTATGTAAATTCTGATTAACTTGATTAATAACTTTTGATACTTTTGACTGGTTTACCTTTTAAGCATACCTTGAAATGTCAGGTTTTGGAAAGCATAATTGAAACAATAATGTCTCAAAATTGTATAGGTTTCTAACTGAATTATTTTATCTTTTCCCCAAGGGTATTAATTTATCTGGAGGTCAGCGCCAAAGAATCAGTGTAGCAAGAGCTCTTTATCAACAGACAAATGTGGTATTTCTGGTAGGTTTACTGTTACTAATTCTATCATCTAAACCGAAAAGGCTTTCTTTTCTCTATAAATGACATTCTTCAACCTAAAAACCCGACATTCCAAAATTCCTCGACTAACAACAACCAATTCTATCAAGAATTCATATTCTGGATCCACAAAGTCAGTAGAATATTTTCCCCAGTATGATGCCAGTTCCCAACATCAGATACATCTAAGACCATCTGTCCATCTGAGTGTACAGATGAAGTCTAGAAATAATTCTCCATTGCTATTTGTTCCATTTATTTCATTTAGTCTATGATAAACTAGACCGTAGACATCACAAATTACTACTCACAATTTGATGTAGTCATAAAATGACTACATAATGCCCTCCAGGGGAATGTTGCTATGATAGAGAAGATGCACTCCAGGGGTCCCAGTAGATGGCATTGTTTAAAATGAAGGAAGCCAGAGCTTCTATCAGAATGGTCACTAAACAAGGCAGTTGCTAAACAAGAACTACCTGTAATGGTACCGGGCCAGTTATTTGCAAGACTGACTGCCCTTATTTCTGATGCAGTAGGCGTGTTATTGTCTATTAATTAGACAATGTCATCTAATGAGATCAAGGAAGCATTCCTTCTCTGTCATGGCACCTGTCCTATGGATCCCCATACGTCTAGAGATTCGACCCTGACCTTGCTGGCATTCCATAAGACTTTGAAAAACTGTTTCTTTCTTAAGTATTGGGCCATCTTGTTGGTTTTGTTTTGATATTTGTTGAATGATTCAAAGCATATTGGGTAGTCTTTTTTAAATTGGCTTTCTTTTCCTATTTTGTTTCTGTTTCTGTTGTTTGTTAATTGTCCAGAGTCATGTGCTAAGTAGATGTCTATATTAATTACTGTAGTTTAAGTGCAGGCAAGGACCCAACTTAAAGCACAAAAGTGGTTATTACAAACATTGTATACAACAAATAGTCCTTGCATGTGTGCTTTTAAGGCTTCTGCCATGTGAACCCTCTCTGTCTCAACTGGGCTTTATTAATATTCCCAGCTAGCCCAGCCTTGCAATCTGCCATTTGCAACTCAAAATCTTAACTCACTGCTTCTGAACCCTTAGACAGCTCACTGAAGACAGATTCCTTTCCTCAAAGGCAGTAATGGCATAGTGAAACCCATCCCCTAGAGCAGGGGTAGGCAACCTTGGCTCTTTTATGACTCGTGGACTTCAACTCCCAGAATTCCTGAGCCAGCACAGCTGGCTCAGGAATTCTGGGAGTTGAAGTCCACAAGTCATAAAAGAGCCAAGGTTGCCTACCCCTGCCCTAGAGGGACAATTTGATGCCTAAGTTAGCAAACTCCTTTCCTTCAGGCTGAAAAAAGTGAGATTTTTTTTTAATTCTTGAATTGTCTCCTCTTTCTCTCTTACCTAGTTTTTGTAAATTGGTTATTTCCAGTATCCATATCTCATCCCAACCCATCTTGTCAGCAAGCACTGATTTTAATTCTCCTAAAATATTTAAAAAACAGAAAAATTATAGTACAGTAGTACTGAAATATTATTAGTTGGTAACATCTATTTTCTTGTTTAGGATGATCCATTTTCAGCATTAGATATCCACTTGAGTGATCATCTCATGCAAGAAGGAATTCTGAATTTGCTAAGAGCAGACAAGAAAACCATTGTTTTAGTTACCCACAAACTACAATATCTGCCCCATGCTGACTGGGTAATGAAGCTTCTTTATACTGACTTGTTAATCTTAATATTATGTTCAAAATATTGAAATGGTGTGTAGGTGTAATTCAGCAAATATTTTTAAATTGTAAAAGTACTATTAAGTACTTTTAAATTGTTCTGGTAAATTGTGCCCACTGCTACATAAGTGTGCTTAACTTTGGTTTTTATGCCTCCACCTGCCTTTAGTAGTGTTATTATATTACTGCAACCCTGGTAGATATTTGTGTTGTTACTTGGAACTGTTATAGATCCTAGTAATCCTACCCCAGATGATGCTATAACTCTCAGGGCAATTCATGCCTTATTTATTAATCTCCGTTAAATAATGCAAACAACTATAATACACGTCTCATTTGCATATTTGCATGTTTAGGACCAGGGGGAGAGCCTTCTCTGTGGCAGCTCCTGCCCTCTGGAATGACCTACCCCCCGACCTACGTACAGTTGCGGACCTGCGCCTTTTTCGCCGAGCCCTGAAGGCTCATCTATTCCGTGCGGCCGGCCTGGCGTAGTTTGATTATGTTTTAGTGGGGGTTTTATATGGGGTATTTTTAGAGCAGGCCTGTTATTTAATTTGATTTAAGACAGAAATTTGTGTATATTTATCGTGGTTTTTATTATCGCCTGTTCACCGCCCTGAGTCCCGTAAGGGAGATAGGGCGGTATATAAATTCAATTAATAATAATAATAATAATAATAATAATAATAATAATAATAATAATAATAATAATAATAATATTTATTTGCATTAAACAGGAAAATAGGATTTGGAAACTTCCCTATCTCTTCCATTACATTTAAATTATTTATAGAAATGCAGATCTATTTATGGTCTAACTTTTAGGATATTACCCTCTTGGTATGATGATAATAAGAGAGAAAATATATAATATAAATTGAACTAAATTCATAGTTATTTACAAAGAGCCCTGGTGATGCAGTGGTTAAAGTGCAGTATTGCCGGCAAATCCTGCCCACAGGCTGGAGTTCAATTCTGCTGGCTCAAGGTCAACCTTCCCAAAGTCAGTAAAATGAGGACCCAGATTGTCAGGGGCAATATGCTGACATTATAAACTGCCCAGAGAGTGCTATAAAGCAGGGGTCCCCAACCCCCAGTCTGTGGACCTGTACTGGGCCGCGGCATGCCAGCAACTGGTCTGCACAAAGAAGCAAAGCTCCATTTGCAAGATACAGGCAGCACACAAAACCACACACTCTCCGGTCAGTGGAAAAACCTTTCTGCACAGAACCGGTCCCTGGTGCCCAAAAGGTTATGGACCTCTGCTGTAAAGCACTATGGGGGTGGTATATATAAGTCTAAGTGCTATTGATATTGCTATTTAGCTCAGCCCCAAACTTTGCAAAAGCATAACTAAAAATGAATAAATGAGAACATCATTAAAACAATGTTTTTCAAAAAAGCTCCATTAAAACTGTTTTATTTATTTATTTATTTATTAAATTTATATACCGCCCTATCTCCCTTACGGGACTCAGGGCGGTGAACAGGCGATACTAAAAACCACGATAATAAATAAAATAAACAGGGTCACATCTCAGTGAGAAAAAAGATACAAAGGTTAGGATGCCTCTGTGAGATCACCTTGTCTCTCTTGTTCACGAACTCTTTTGCTCACTCGCACATTTGATCACTATCAGCTTCTGATCAAAGGTTAATACTTGGGCAATTTATTTAAATTCTTGGTCCTTCAGGTTTGTTTCTTGCTGTAAATAATAAATAAGTAAATAAGTTTTTACTGCAGCAAAACCTAACATTTTTTTTTATTTCTGAAATGTGTTTCAATCTCTGTTCTGATCATTTATGAATTTGCCAGTAATTTAAGCAGTTTCAGTAAACAATTCATTGATTAAAAAGGAATTATACAAAAACAGTCACAAACATTTAATTGTGAGCCACTGTAATCTCTCCTAATCCAATTAATTTTGGTGAAAGTGAAAAATCCTTTCTAATAGTTCCTCCATAGTGGCAAGGGGATCAGAACAATGTCAGCAGTATAGCAGAATTGTGATGCAAGGCTCATTATTTTCCCAAGTCATATACATATATAAAATAGGCAGAGCTTGTAATGCAAGGTGCATCATTTGCAAGACCTACAAACCCCATTGGTCTTTTCTATTTCTTTCAGTAGTTAAAGCACTCATCAAATCAAATCTTTATTACGATCATAGACCAGCATAGTAAAGCACTTAAGCTTCCACTTGTAATGCATTTTTGATGCTGTACACAAATAAATTGTAAAGATTTCATACCATGTTTTATGGTTCAACTCAGTTGCCCTGCTAAGTACTCTAATGGAAAGGAAAAACAAGAGGGAAGATGTTGTAAAATGCTTAGAGTTATATTAATCTGTTGCTTTCTAAAATCCAATCCATATATGTATTCCAAACTACAGGTGTTAAATATGAATCAGATGATAGGAGTTAACTTAAAAGTTATACACATAATCAATCTTTGCCTTACTTAGGAGTACAAGCTAGCATTGCTACATTACCTTATAATGCAGTAGTTTCATCTTAGTCTGGTCAAGATGCAATAATCCTTTGTTTCTTTTTGCAAAATTTCCCCAAAGTTTTTAACAACACTCACTTTAAATAGGTGCAATTCTTAAAAATATATATCCTGATTAGGATATTCTTTGGCTTGAAACTTTTTCATTTGCAGAGGATATACTGTAATTAATCAGAAATGTTGAGAGTTTGAGCTCTAATTCTTCTACATGTCAAACTGGGGAAGACTGATACAGATGAACTAACTGATACAGAATGTCATCTTTCTAATCCTACTTCTTCTGGAAGAGTTTAATTTTAATTAAATTCCTATATAACAAAAGCAACTATTAATGGATGTTGTAAAAAAAAACCACCCCATTTTTGTGATGAATAAAAGGTTGATTTTTTCCAGATTATTGCAATGAAGGATGGTACCATTCAGCGAGAAGGCACACTGAAGGATATCCAGAAATCTGAATCTGAGCTCTTTGAACATTGGAAAACACTAATGAATCGACAGGACCAAGAACTAGAAAAGGCCTGTTCTGTTTTGTTTTTTTTAATCTCGGTAGTGACAGGCAAAAATGTTTATTGTAGAATTTTAACATAATTAGATATTAATATTTTGCACTGCTATGTTGCACTGGAGATTTTGTGCACCTATTTATATAGTGCAATTTATTAACTCCTCTAGTTTAAATGGTTATTTTACCGCACTCTAAGTTATATTAGGAAAATAGTGTTCTGAAGAATAACATACAACTGATGAAAAAATGCACAGGGTTTCCATTCTCATTAGACAACCACCTTGCTAGTTTAGAATTCTGAGAAGTGAAGCATAAAACATCTAGAATGTACCAGTTCAGGAAAGATGTCATATGCAAATTAAACATTTATAATTTTACAATACAGAGCAGTATGTCACCTGAGTAGTGCAAATGTGTCTGGAGCCTTCTTGGCTGCAGGATGTTTTTTCTGCCCTGGATTCCCTCACTGCTGAAGACCGAAGCACAACTGATTCCTGTTGTCTGCAATGTCCTCTGGAAATCTGTTCATACTCCCACACCATTTGAAGGGTATTCATCCCAAAGTGCATAGCCAAATGTCCACAGAGATTCTCAGTCATCCAGACCATGGCCGTCCCTCCTGCAGCCAAGAAGACTCCACACACATTTGCACTATTCAGGTGACCCTGAGAACACAGATAAACCTCCAAATGGCATTAACAACTCTCTAAAACAGGGGTAGTCAACCTTGGCTCTTTTATGACTCGTGGACTTCAACTCCCAGAATTCCTGAGCCAGCCAGGCTGGCTCAGGAATTCTGGGAGTTGAAGTCCACGAGTCATAAAAGAGCCAAGGTTGACTACCCCTGCTCTAAAATAATGCAAATGATCAGCTGTCTGCAAGGAATATAAATCCTTCTATTCCCTACCATCCAGTCAGAGCTGAAGAAGCTTCTTGGATGAGAAACGAAACATCTTCAAAGAAAAATAAAGAAAGTCCAGTTGCCTCCTGAAAAAGCACCTTTGGGGACAACCATGACCCGGATGACTGAGAATCTCCATAGACATCAAGCATAACGATATTCCAATCCAGCTTCTGAAACTCATATAATAGTTTGATTTCTTAATCCTTGTTAATGGCTGAGCCAACATTATATCTTCATTAGCCTCAAATGATAGATGGAATTTATGTCCTGGGATCTCTTTAACGGAATTAAAAATTCATTGCCTCTAAATGTACTTGGCTCACTAATTTTTAATATCCATACAATTGTGAAATATAATTATTTGACAGGAAAATAAATAAAAAAATAATTGTAGTATTCAAATTCTCTTGTTTTTCCTACCTTTTAGGAGATTGTAATTGAAAGAAAAACTATATTGGATAAGAAGAATATTAAAAAGACAGTGCATTCTCAAGAAATCCTCCAAGATGAAGAAGAGGATGATGGTAAATTAGTTTTTCCAAAAGATTTATTTTCATTAACATCAGTTACTATTTGTCAGTATTTAGGTGATAGACAATCAGGAAATTTTCTTGCAACTCATTAGTGCTCTTCCTGTCAATTTATAGAAGAGATACCTGAGAGTGATGATGATGATGACAACTTGTCTTCTGTCCTTCATCGAACAACAGAGATGTCATGGCAAGCATGTGGGAAGTATCTCAGCTCAGCAGGATTTCTCTTCTTGCCTCTGTTGATCTTTTCTCAATTTCTAAAACATTCGGTCATGGTGTCCATTGACTATTGGCTAGCCTTGTGGACATCTGATGCTATTTCCTCTGAGATGGGGAAAAACTGCTCTTTTTGTCAGGTGTGTGTGGTTTCAAAACTCATCTTTTCATGTTTGTTCTTCCCATCATCTTTTATTTTAACTTCTCATAGCCTGACTTCATCAAGTTGAATTCCCTTCCTCTGTTCCACCAATTAGATACACTTAATTTGGTACTAGTATATCTTAGTGACCAAGCTAAACCTGGTTAGTATTTGGAGGATGCACTATAAAAAAAATAGCACAATTTAGACCAGACTAGAAAGAAAAAAATGAGGGCAATCTAAAACCATCCGGGTATAGTTATCAAGAAAGCAGGGATATGACAGTACGATCATACGGTCTTAAACTGACTATGAAGGAAACTTTATCTTTTCCTATTGTATTATATTGTATTAATGAAGAGAAGGACAAGGGGGGACATGATAACAGTGTTCCAATATCTCAGGGGCTGCCACAAAGAAGAGGGAGTCAAGCTATTTTCCAAAGCGCCTGAAGGCAGGACAAAAAGCAACGGATGGAAACTAACTAAAGAGAGAAGCAACTTAAAATTAAGGAGAAACTTCCTGACATTAGAACAATTAACCAGTGGAACAACCTGCCTCCAGAAGCGGTGAATGCTCCAACACTGGAAGTTTTTAAGAAGAGACTGGACAGCCATTTGTCCAAAATGGTGTAGGGTTTCCTGCCTGAGCGGGGGGTTGGACTCGATGACCTCCAAGGTCCCTTCCAACTTTATTATTATTATTATTATTATTATTATTATTATTATTATTATTATTATTATTATTATTATTATTATTATTATTATTATTATATTAAGAATAATAAAACATATTTTTAATCTCAGATACCATCCACCGCTTTGTAAAAATTGAATTTCAAATAATGATTACTCTTTTTTTGCATAATAGTTAAAAAAAGATGAAGTTGGCTGGAAATGATTATCTGGTCAGACCAATATCATGTTAAAATAAACCTGTCATAGAATAACTAATTCTATAGTTTTGCAATAGTCTTTTTTTTCTCCTTCCTTTTTTTTAGGAATCCAAGTTTAGCCATTTTTCCTATTCAAAGATATTCAGCATTCTCTGTTGTGTTGGGATTATATTATGCCTTGTAACATCAATAGCAGTAGAATGGACTGGCTTAAAAGTTGCCAAAAAGGTTCACTGCAGTCTTCTGAATAAAATTATTCTGGCCCCAATGAGGTACTGTATTATATGAAACAAGAAGATAGAATGCTATGTTAATGAAGTTATGTGTAATCTTTAAATAACCTTTGGTGTTCAATTATGTCCTAAATAATTAATAATTATTTACTTACAAGTTTAATTGCATTATTTGTACATCCTGTAGAATTGTATTAGGAAAGTATACATTTTCCTGTTTTATTAAACAAACAATGACATGGGGAGTCCTTATCACTAATGATCTCATAATTTTAATGCACTATGTTTATATGCTCCTTATTTACAATTTAATCTAATCTAATCTTAATTTAATCAGGCTAATGTAATCAGCATGATCAAATAGTCTGTAATTTTAATTCATCTCAACATGTTTTTATGAATCTTAATCTATTCCTTTCTCTTTTAATATTTTTTCTCATGGAATTGAATAGAAACCACTAGAGAGCCAATTGTATATATGGAGATTGGAAGCAAGTTTAATAAATAAATTTAAAAGAGAGAGCTTTTTTATCAATATATTTGTATGTGTGTGTGTGTTATACACACACATACAAGCATATACAGTAATATATTCCTTGTTATGTTCAAGAAGAAACATAAGGTGGCAATAAAGTAGTATTTGTGAATGTTAAACTTAGAAATATATTCAAATCCTATATTTTTACTGTATAATATGGTATGCCATGAAATTCCATTATTAAATAGTCCATTTATGGTGGTTATACTGTCATAATGTTAAGCACTGAAAAGAAGCATGTCGTCATGTCCTTACCAAATTTATGATATCTAGAAGCTTGACTGTCCTGTTGAGGTCTGAGTAGCTACAATGTCATTGAGAACAATTCTAAACCAGCATGCCTTTTCTCCAACTTGTTAAATTGTTTCCATGTTTGATATAAGTGAAAATTTAAAGATAAAATAATCCAATCACTAAACAATTTAAACAATTCTGGACTGATTCTTGGAATCGTACATTATTGTTATTTAATTAAAAGCAAGTATCATGCTAAATTTCTCTTTTATTCCTTTATTTTAATTAATTTCCAATGTTAATTTTTATAGTTCTTTCTTAATGCAGACTATTTTGCTAATCATTTCCTTGGTCTAGCAATGATTCATACATGTAAAATGTAATAATATTAGAATCATATAATCATTTGGAATTCTGTAAAATTTATTGAAGATGGAGTATTTTTTTCATTAACAATTGCTAAATAAAATAAATTTAAAAGGCCTAGTAAAGAAAATCTGAAATATATAGAAATCAATTTTTAATCTTCAATATGAAATTCTCCTTTTATTGTCTATTACAGATTTTTCGAAACCACACCCCTGGGAAGTATTTTGAACAGATTTTCAGCAGATTGTAACACTATTGATCAGGTACTTAAGAGACAATGGATTCTGATTTCTGTACTGAGTTTCAATACAAAAAAATAGGAATAATTAGAATGAATGCCGCACTCAGGTCATATTATAAAATGTTATAGAAATAACATTCATGTGGAGTAATATCACATATATACTATAATATCACTGTCAGAACATGGATGTGTAACATTTCCATCAGGACATCTTCATTTTTTATTCTTAAAATGAAAACCAGCAGTATCATACTATTCAGAAATCAATCCTGCTGAATGCCATGAATCTTGTTTCTAAGTAAACATGTTTAGACGTTGTTGTAAATAGTGCAGAACATTCCTAAGTGGGGTCAGGGAGGTAAATGAAACAGCAACTCCTTCACTGCTTCCAAATCTGTAGCTGGTTAAAGATAGGATAAGCATAGAGTTTGTGATTGACTTGCCTTTGGTTACATTGCACAATAGTTTTTATGCCATCAGCTATTCCAGGGACTAAGCAAGAGATTCTCCTTTGACTTCTATGAGAAGTGAATATGCACTGAATGCAGTGGATCAAAGGCTGCCTCTTGCCAATCTAGGCGCATCTCATTTTAGAATTTCTAGTTCTTTGCTGTCATTGAGAACCCATTTGCCTTCTGACTCCAAAGCAGTCCCTCTGTGATTGGAGGAGGACTTTTGAATATTGACCAATAACATTGCTTCATCCTTAGATTATCTTCTTATAGCCAGACTCTTAGGCAAAGTATACTTATTCTGCAATAGAGTCATCCCCGTTTAAAATTTCATTCAGCTATCTGGCATTACTTAGGTATAGCTTTAATGAATAATTGGTACTGAGTTCAAGGAGCTGTCTCCCCAAATATCTCCCAAACAGGCTCCATCTGGCTTCCTATCCTTCACATTTGCTACCAAATTTCTAGCCAGCGTGTAAATTTCCATCCTCCCTTCTAGGAAATCCACTGAGAAAAGTGTCTAATCTCTACTTATGAACAGAGAACAGGATGAATCTTTTCGAATTCCGCAAGGCTTGCTCACAGTTTATACTAAACAGATGAACAATCTCCTGAAAGCTGCACTACATAATACAGTTGTAATGATACATAATGCACGACATATACAGTACTTAAATCATTTTTTCCTACTCCTTTGGTAAAAAGCTGTTTCTGCATATAATCTCAGATAGCTGTGGTTTCCTCCCCCCCCCCCCCCCCCACACACACACTGCTTGATCCCTTCTCCTGGATTAGTCTCCAATCCACTTCTCTTTTCATCTCTTCTAGCTGTAAAACTCCCTCAGTCAATTCACTGATGACACTGCCCGCTCTCCCTCCCTCTCCCTCTCCCTCTCTCCATTGGCTGAGCTGTCTGGGGATACTTCTGAATCCTTTGTGTCTGTCCCTTGTTAGCTACCGAGTAGAATCTCAGGAGGGCAAAGGCTATAGGATTTTATCTCTTCATCATTCAGTAGTCATCTTTCTTCCCTAACTTAAAATCTTTGGCTCTTAATATCTTTAAATTTAAATTAATTTTAACTTTAAATTTAACTAAATTAAAATTTTAAATTTAAATTTATCTCATAGGCTACTGCTTTCTAGCTAGCTTAACCTCTCCTTTTCTCCTCTTTTTCTTTGCCATGTCTCCAAGATTAAAGTTCTTCTGCTCATCTCCTTTCTCCCCTCTGCAGGTGTGTGTATCCCTGTTTTTCTGGGTGTACCCATAGCTCCACACCTAAGTTATCTAAGTTTCATTTATTGCCTCTCTACTCTTTGGGATAATTCACCTCCTCCCTAGAAGTCTTCAGTTTTGATTTTCTTCCTAATTCTAAATTGTCCAACAACTGGCAATTTCATTTTTTTCTTGCTCTCATTTCTCATCTGACTTCTTCCAGACCTTGCACAAGATCCTTAGCACCCATGATAACTCTCTTAATTCTTCAGGTGAAATCTTGCCTTTTTGCACCAGATTCATTTATTTCCAAACTCTACTGCAACCCACCAAGTAAAATATATCGGAGTAATCAAGTTCTGAGTGTACAATTTCAGTAGAATCCATATTTATTTTGCTGAAATGCCTAAAATCAAATATTCAACATGGGTGTGATTTCATTCTGAACTAGAGAAGGTCAAGTGGAACTGCTGATTTGAAAGACTTAATTCAAGCACATCACAGTTAACATTTATTTTTCTTTCTTGTATGTGCCTGTCTGTTTAGCATATCCCTGCTACTCTGGAGTGCCTGAGTCGTTCTACCTTGTTATGTTTATCAGCTCTTGCAGTGATTTCATATGTAACACCTGTGTTTCTGATAGCTCTCGTACCTCTTGCCGTCATATGCTATTTCACCCAGAAATATTTTAGAGTAGCATCAAGGTAAGCATTCCAAAATATATTTACTTTATGAAAGAACTGGTCTCTTTATATGAAGCTAATAAATATGTGTGTGTGAGAGAGAATCCATCTGGAAACACAAATGAAAAAAAAAAAGTCACAACTAATCACTTTTAAGCTCTTGAATATTCTGTTGGGACCATCTATCTTGTTTTTACAATTTTAACAGGTTCTCATTGTAAGATTACATATCTGGATTACTGAGTTATTTTGCTTGCAAAATAGAATGCAACCCTTCTGAATTTCAAGCATTACAGGAAAAAAATGGATGTTCTCACACATTTCTTATAAATTAATTAATTTTTATTTTAGGGATCTACAGCAGTTGGATGACAGTACACAGCTTCCGTTACTTTCTCACTTTTCAGAGACAGTGGAAGGGCTAACAACTATACGAGCATTCAGGTATTTCATTTAAATCTGCATTCTTCTAATATTGTAAAAAATAAACTGGTTGTGTTCAGACTTTAATTTAATTCTTGTCCATCATAGAACCAACTAAGTGAAGCAGTATGAGTGATTATGCAAAATTAAAATCCCTGTTGGATTTAAACTGTTAGTTTAGCGATTAACCTGAAATATCAAGCATTAGTGAAGAATACCATCAAATTTGCTGAGAGGTTAAACTTTTCGAGTCTAGAACAAATAATCTTTAAATAATTGTCAGAGATAAAAACTTCCTCTTTTTTACTAAAGTGTAATTCCATTACATTTTTTAAACAGCCAAATCTTGAATTATAAATTGGAGATAATTTAGCATGACACAACAATGCTACTAATTCAGGTAGTCCTTGCTTACCAATTGCCTTATTTAACAACTATTGAGATGTACAATGATGTTTTAAAAAAATAGCTTTGCAACCAGTCCTCGCATTTGTGACCATTGCAGCATCCCATGGTCATGTAATCGCTCTTCAGAAGCTTTGCAACTGGCTTACATTTATGACCATTGCAATGTCCCACAGTCACATTATCGCCATTTGTGTACTTCTGAAACTAGCTTGTGACAGAGTTAATCAAGAACACACAAGTAAAATTACAAGATGCAGTAAATGACTATGGTGATTCACTTAGTGATTGAATGGGAAGTGACATAAATCCGTTGTGGTCACATGATCTTTCACTTAGCAATGGAGTTGCTACTCCCAGTTGTGGTTACCATGTGAGGACTAACTGTATGATTTTATGGATATCAAGAATAAAGTTAGGAAAAACATCAGTTGTTTCTATCAAGTTGGTTATAAGCATCTTCCTTCCAGAACTCTCTTTGTTTCATTAATCTGAGACAACATTTTTCTTGGGAAAACATTTTCTTTCTATGTGTTGATTCATTAATATTCACATTAAATTAGATAGAGGATGCTTCCTAAGTTTCTGCAATTGAATGAATTGTGAAATGTATGTTGTACATTTCAATTCAACATTTAGGAACTGGGGGGGGGAACCAGAAACAACACAGTATATCTCCAATACAAAATCCCATTTTCCAAAAGTGTAGCATCCTACAGTATTTATGCTGATGTGCACTGAGTCACCACAGCCTGCAAACTATTTTCGGTTTTATAAACTCCCTGAGTAACAACAATAAAATTAGTTCTATATGTATGTTTTAATTACTATAATTATGACACATTTGTTAGGCTGCTGGAAATTTTTCCTGCTAATTAGCATTTTTTTTACATTTATATGTTGACAAGCAAATTAGACCTACTGTTCCATTATGTTTTTAATTGTTGATTACTTTCTGTTTTTGATTTTAGTTTTTCCCTCATGGGAAGAAGATAAAAATGCCCTAACCAATAATGAAAATCAATATGCAGCTCTGCTGGGATCAGTCATTTCCCTCATGCTACTTCCCTTATGCTATCTTTGGGTTAAAATGTCCTCTCCAGATTTCAGATTTTGCCTAAAATAATTGCTGGCAGAGCAAACTCTTCCAAACTGAATTAAAACTAGCTGATACACCTCTGACCCAAATTGAACTAGGCTTTTATCAGTTCCTGTATTTTATTTACCATCAAGCGCCTGTGGGGAACTCAGCTATATTTAGATATTGTTTTCAGCTGCCTTATGTGCTGTAGAAGTGACATTTGAAGTTTGGATTCTAATCACTAAGCAAAGAACTCAGATCTTGAGTTTCTAAAATTAGCTCAGTAGTAAAAACAAGTTAAAAAGCTAGTTAGCACTTCTTTGCTTTATTTAACTTTGTGCTAACAGTTTCAGATTGTGATAGCTGCACATTTTTCAAATATAGGCTAATATTTCACCAGCTCTGCATGCTATTATCAAAACCCTACTTCTTTCCTTGCCTCCTCCATATAAATGTACTTTATAAGTAAGTGTTGCATAAACCCAGCATTTACTTATGACTAAATGAATGGTGAGTAGCAGAGAATATGAGACAAATTATTATTTTACCTAGTGTGTCCTATTTTCAAAATTGAAAACTTTCAACAGAAGAGTCTTAAAACACCATAATTATTAAAATAACCACTGTGTTCATCTGTCTTTTTTTATATGTATATAAAGGTATGAATCCCGGTTTAAACAGAAGCTTCTTGAATATACGGATTCTAACAACATCGCTTCCCTTTTCCTTACAGCTGCCAATCGTTGGCTGGAAGTTCGCATGGCAAGTATCTTATTCTGGTATAAAATTATATAAATGTCCCCTGCCCCAATCTTTTCTCTTTTTTTTTTTACAAGATGCGTCATTCTTATGATCTTATTTAGGATTACCAATTGATTTTAAATAGGGTGCCTATATTTGTAGCAATTGCACCAACCAGTATTCAGAAGCTAAAGGTCAATTCATTATTGCTTTTGTAGCCAGGAAATTCTTAGCTGATTGAATTTATTAAATTAAAGAAAGAAAAATCTGACAAGGTTAAACTCCTCCTATTAAAGGAAGAAAAAAATTTAATATGTTTGCACATCATTTCTGTAAGTTCTTATTGATACATTACAATGCTGTTTTATTATATTAACAGAAGCATATCATACCAAGAGAGCAATCCTCATTCAGCATGCTATTTTTATGGTGTTTATATAGCTACTAGCCAAAAGATCTTCACTGGCTGCTAATTTTAAAAGTTGCCCAGTTAATAAACTTAATTTAAGATTTAACTGGTATTATTGCGCCTCATTTTGGATGAGCTTCTTAACACAAACATGGGGCTCTTTTAGGTCATTACATAGATGCTTTGTATTCAACTCACTGTGGCTCATGAAGGTAATAGGCTAAGAGTCTGGAAAACATCAAACTGGGGAAGGTTGCACTATGAAAATCAATCCCTACATGTATGTAATGATTGTACATATCTGGAGTACAATTAATGTTCCTAGATAAAATTCTAAAATATTTTTCCAACAAATTCTGAATGAGGAACTCATTGGGGAAATAAGTGTTTACTAATAATTGTTTCGCTTATTTAGTCAGAAAACGGACATCCTTTTGATTCTTTTTGCCTATTTTTGGACAATGTAATATCAATATATAGTTTCAAATCCCCTTCTGTTCCTAACATGTTACATTTGTTAAATAAGACTTAGAAAGAAATTGATTTTGGCATATTTCTTTCACTGAGTCTTTAGTTCAAAGACTAAAAGACCATTTAATTTTTAATCATTAAACCAAGTACCATTTTTTTAAAAAAAAACATGATATACATAGTATATTCTGGATATCTAAATAATTATATATTTCCTGACAGCAAGCCAAATGACACAAATAGAATATATATGGTATTCTCTGTGCAATGGGAAAAATGGTATATAGGGTTCAACTGGGGAAACACCTGTTCAAATCCTTATTAAACCACAATTGTTATTGCGTTAATTCCTGCAGTTGTTCTCTAGCCTGTCTTAAGACTCAGCAGTTTTGCAAAGATAAAATAAACAAGAAAAGAACTGGGTTCCCTATTTAAAACTAGGTAAAAATGTAGTGAAGAATAAGAACCGTAGCACTTTCTTGGATACTGGGATTTCTCACACACTTCTTATTTCTTTAGGAATATATTGGAGCATGTGTGGTGCTTATTGCAGCAGTTACATCCATTACCAGTTCTCTAAAGAATAATCTCTCTTCAGGTCTTGTAGGTTTAGGATTAACCTATGCTCTGATGGTAAGTGAATTAAAGAAAAGATGTTCTTTCCATCCAAAGGGATGCAATGTGCATTTTCTTCCAAATATACAGCATGTAGTACATTGCATGCTGAATTAACTTGGGTAAATGTATTTGGTCAATGATTCTGACATACATTTCCAATAATTTTATTCATATGAACAGCCTAATGTTACAAAACTACAAAATATTCAGACTCTTGCATAAGGAGACTCCTATTCTTTTGGGAGTAGATAATTGTGGTGTGCAGTCTTCAAAGGATCTTCTATTTTAATGTGAACTGCAAATACTAATCTTACTTAGGTATTTATTTTAGGTGTCTAACTACCTAAACTGGATGGTTCGCAACCTGGCTGATATGGAGCTTCAACTGGGAGCTGTGAAAAGACTCAATGGCCTTATAAAAACGGAGGCTGAAAATTATGAAGGGCTGCTTTGTGAGTATGTTGTATGACTTACAGAAGAACCTGCTTAAATTATATTTAATGAAGCACTGGATTCTTTAGAAAGATTGTGCTTGCTGCCAATGGTTAATATATACATATAAATAAGCAAACGGACGTATGTTGCTTTCTTTTTGGATTTAGCTCCAGCGCAGATTCCTCAGAACTGGCCTGATCAGGGGGAGATTCAAATACAGAATCTGAGTGTCCGCTATGATAGCACTCTGAAGCCTGTCCTAAAACATGTCAGTGCCCATATCTCTCCAGGACAAAAGGTAATACAAATGTTTATCATGTACATTAATGCGTTTAACAATTAAACTCAATTTAAATAAAAACTACATCCAGCAGATAAAAACAGGCAATTATTCCAGAAACATATTCCTTAGATTAGAGCTGTGAATATTAAAATAATGCCTTCTCACTCCATGAGTGGTCTACGTCTTCCTCAATCTTACGTCCTCTACCAGAGGCCTAGGAGTCTGAGGGTTATGGAGAGTATCTTAGCTGTTCCTAGCACTGCACTCTTCTGGACAGAGCTCCGACGTCATTCCTGGGTTCTATTGGAGCCACTCTCCCAGCTTAAGAGTCACAATCCTGAGTGATCTTACTACTACTGGGACCACTTTGGCTTTTACTCTCTAGTTCCTCCTTCAGGGCCTTGTACTTTTCCAGCTCCTCCTTCATTCCAAAGGTGCTGTCACTTGGCACTGCTACAACATATAACACTACATCTTTCTTCTACCACAGTATTTTGGTTGATGGCCAGTACCTGCTGTCCATCTGGATCTGGAAGTCCCACAGGGGAGGGAAGGAGATAGTGACAGAGAGAGAGAATTTTGTCCCTTGATTCAATTTTGATTCCTGGCAACTGCCTGGACTAGTTCCTACGATTTTCTTGGCAATGTCCTTAAGTAGTTTGCCCTTGCCTCCTTCTCAGGACTGAGAGAGAGTGAGTGGACTAAACTCAACCAGTTGACTTCATGTTCAAAACAAAAGTAGAATTCAGGGTCTCTCACTTTCTAGCCTGGGGCCTTAAGCAGAACACCAAATTGGCTCTTATTTTAGTAATAGTGTTATAATAGTATTATATAGTCCTATATATATATGATAATGTATAGTTATCTGAAGGTAATAAACTACACTGAACTCAATGGAAGTAACTGCTGAATCTTACATAGGATAGTCCTCCTCCTATTAAAAAATGATTCTGAGATGATATTGTTCTGATGAAAGTATTTTCTGTTGTGTATCTTTGGTATTCTTATTCGGATATGTAACAGTAAATTCAGATGAATAATTAGTTTCAGGTAAACATGCATAGATTTATATTCTTACAAGATATAGCACTCAAGACTACCGTTTTTTAAAAAAACTGTTTTTCATTTAAGATTTTTCATTCAAGTTTTTATTTTTCCAATACATCAAGTTAAAAATCAATCTCTCCCTTTTTTTAAAACCTTTCAAATCATCCATTAACTTTTTTTTTTAAAAAAATCACATGATATGCCATTTATTTTGTTCTTAAACTTTCAGTACATTCTGATCACATTTTGGGATGATATCTCATGCAATAGGTTTTTCTCTTCCTCTCCTGGACCAACTCTCCAAATTTGCATTAGAGCAAATCTAGTCATGGACAGATAAAGTTGGATATAATCTCCCAATTTTTGCCTCAGGAAATTATGAAATTAAAAGAGAAAGGCTGAAGTGATACTTATTAATTAATATTGAATAGGTGCACTTTCTACATAGTAGTATTCCTAAGTGCAAAGTCACTTTTAATAACTTCTTATCTTCACAAGAATCTAACCTGCCACTGACAATCTGTTTCTACTGTGTACTTTTAATACTAATCCCTGTACCATTCCTAGTTCAAATATTTTTTTTCTGATTTGCAGATTGGAATATGTGGCAGAACAGGCAGTGGGAAGTCATCCTTTTCTCTAGCCTTTTTTAGAATGGTTGATGCCTTTGAAGGTAAATCTGTACTGATAAAGTAAACATCTCCCATTTTTGTTTTATTTATTTTAACATTGTTGGTTTTCTTTTATAATAAAGGGACCATCTGTCTTTTGCCCATTCTTCTCCTCCCCTCCCTCCCCATCCTGATATCTCAAGAAGACATAAAATATCTTTTGCTCCATTCGCTTCCCTCAATTCCACAAAATTAGCAAGGGGTTTCCATCTAATTTTGATTTCTAAAGTTAATTAATATATAGCATACAGTATATGGCTAAAAGTGGCCACATAACCTTCCTGCCCATTCCAATGGAATAATGGGAGTGGAAGAGATCACCCAATCTAACTGGATAAATTTTTGTCCAACCTCTTTTTAAAGTCATCCAGTAAAGAGGAAGTGACCTACTTTCCTAACATTCAGTAGGATTTTTCCTACCTGAATGTAAGACCCAATACACTTGACGTGCATGCAGGGATGATAAGAGAATAGTCTCACTCTACTTCTTTGTCATGCTCTTCAGGTTCTTGAAAAGAACTATTGTATCTTCCCCATCATCTTTTTTCAGGGTTTAACAAGTAACCCTCAGCCTCTGTTCATAAGACAAAGTTCCCTCCTTGGCCTCTTTATCCTGCTCTACATCTGATTCAGATTTTAGTATTTCAAGGACTTGGTAACTTGAGGTGGGGGGCTTGACCAATACTGAACACATTGGAAAGAAATCTTCCTGCAGTTTGGAAGCTACTTCTATTCATGTAGAATAAAATTGCATTTTCCTTTGTAACTGGTATGTTAGATTACTCACATTACATCATTATACTCAGCATATGATCAGTTACAATTCTAAGTTCTTTTTTTTAAGTATTATTACCAGGCCAAATATCCCCTATTCCAGTGGTGGCGAGCCTATGGCACGGGTGCCAGAGGTGGCTCTCAGAGCCCTCTGCGTCATCGCCCCAGTCCTAGGCCTTCAGCTGAGTTTTATAAAACCTTTTCGCTTTAGGCCTCTGCCGCCGTGTACAAAAAAAAAAAGGTTCAATCAATCAATCAATCAATTTCAACTTCTCGCGGGGAAAAAAAGATCTTGCAAAGTTGGAATTGATTGATTGAACGTTTTAGTCCCACCCAGTCTGCCGTTACCACCACAGCCACACCCACCCAATGGGCCACACCTACCCAATGGGCCACACCCACCCGGCACCCGACGATGCATAAGTGGGTTTTGGGTTGCAGTTTGGGCACTCGGTCTCTAAAAGGTTTGCCATCACTGCCCTATTCTATACTATGAACTAGAGTTACTTTCCCAAAGTGAAGAAATTTTCATTTGTCTCCACTAAATCTCAAATTATTTTCATACACATCTTTAATTTATTAATATTATAAGAGAGAATTCTGTTTCTATTATATAGAACAGGGGTCCCCAACCCCTGGTCCATGGACCAGCACCGGTCTGCAACATGCCAGCAGCCGGTCTATGCAAACAAGCAAAGCCACATCCATGGGATGCAGGCAGCACACAAAACCACACCACTTCCGGTCCACAAAAAATCTGTGTTTTTTTTAAAAACAGGAAGGATCATTATAGATGGCATAGACATTGCCAAGCTCCCTTTACAAACTCTGAGATCCAGATTGTCAATTATTCTTCAAGACCCCATTTTGTTCAGTGGCACAATCAGGTGAGTGTTCCAATGATCAAGTTTAGTCATCCAATTGTCCCAGTTAGGATAAAGAATAGTATGCAAAAATATAGTTAAATGCTGATGAAAGTTGCTCTTCCATTAATATCAATAGATAAAGAAGAGCATGAAGGAAACAGGAGGTTTTAATGCTTTGATGCATTTTTGGTTGAGATTGTGATTTATCATCCCCTGGGTCCACAGTTCACAAGTTGCTCAAAAAAAGTGTTTTAACTTTTCTTTATGTGTCCCTTCTTGAAATTTATTTTAAATGATGTTCTGCTAAATTTTACAATAAGAATATGAGTAATTGTTTCTTATGATTATCCAAGGAAGCAGTTTCTATAGCCCGTAAAATAAACACAGTGTACAGTATGTGTTTATTTTTGTACATTTTTATAAATGCATTCCTTCATTTCATGATGTTGCTCTTAGGTTTTTGTTAATCATATCCCACTACAACCTCTCCAGAAATGGGGATTGTATCTATATGGTGGTTATGTAGCTACATTTAAAAAAAGTTTCATTTGCTAGACCTGAACCTTGCATTTTAAACCTTGCATTTTAAATTTTAAAATGAGACATATCAGTAGTAGTAATACATTGTGCTCGCTACAGATTAACAAAAATGCGGACAAGCTTGAGTCTCTTTAGTCATTTTTATTTTTATTTTTGCAGATTTAACTTGGATCCAGAAAAGAAATGCACTGACAGCACCTTATGGGAAGCATTGGAAATAGCACAACTGAAGCATGTGGTGAAAGCTTTACCTGGGGGACTAGGTAATCATTCCTTTAACTATGGAGAGATTAGCACTCAAAACATTTCTACTCAATTTAGCTCTTTTAGAGAGAGACCACAATGCTAAGTGTTGTGTCCTGAGCCTGCAAGAGCTGAAAGCAGGCTCAGAATTGTTGCAAATGGTCCCGGGCAATCCAAAAGCTGCCCGGTACCAGACAGGGTGGCGCCAGCCTTGCGCGCATGCGCAAGGCGCGAAAATGGTCAATTCCTATTGGTTCACACTGTCTGGGTTTCAGGCACTATAAAAGGCCTGCGTGCCTTTTGCTGTTTGCTTGGTTGTAGGAGAGCGAAATAAAGAGCTTGTTTTTTTCACCATGTGTCTTCGTCAATTGCCACGAACCGAAAACACAACACTAAGTGTCTTCATAATTTGCTCATTTTCTTTAGAAATGTCTTCCTCCAGAAGATGGTTGACATTAGATATAATTTCAAAGTAATGCAGTCAAGTGATCAGGCTATATTCTCAAAGTCTGGCTACATTACCATTTTTCAGTTTTGTCTGAAGGTTTATTTTTGGAGGGCCCACTATGTTTCCTAAAGGAAGAAACTTCAAAGAGCTGCCATCAAGAAGTCCCTGTCTCAAGTTTATTACATTCCCCTTCTTAAATAACTGAGGCTCAGAAGCATTTAGGGTGTAATACCCAAGGATCTATGCATTCAGTTGCACCTGGTAGCTCATCGGCAATTATCATGAATTGGATATGGGAGCTTGTAGGTAGACAAGTCTGAAGATCAAGGCCCCAGTTCTCCTTTGCTTCCCCTTAGAATCCTAGCAATTATATCTGCAATGGCTTTCAGATTGCCTTGAAGCTTAGATCTGTGTAGAATGAATAGCAGCCATTACATTAAAATGTTACTGAGGCATAAACTCCTCTATCCATTGCGCTTGTCGTGATGCAATGGGACTATAGTATCCTCAATGGGTGCAGGAAGCAGTGAGGTGAAATGTCATTCCAAGCCTATCCGGTCAGCTGAAGTTATCAGAATTTTGGAGTTCATTTCTCCCTCCATAAGATAGTAATGAGAAAAATACTTGCAGGGATGGGGGTGGGAGAAGGAGACAAAACTGATCATTATAGTCTCAGTCCCTGGTCATATGTCTGTTAGGTGTGGTTTTGTATGCTGGTCAAAGGGATCTGTAATTGTACAAATAGTACAACTGTGTACGTGCATATATATATCAGGAATACAGGATTGCATAATATAAGTAATGCTTGTGTATGAGAAAGTGAGACGTAGAATGATGAATTGGTATAAGGAAGATATCCATGAGTTTCCATATGACTGCCCTTCTCTAAATATTTGTTTTAATCAGATGCAATAGTCACAGAAGGTGGAGAAAATTTCAGCCAAGGGCAAAGACAGCTGTTCTGCTTAGCCAGAGCGTTTGTACGGAAAACAAGTATCTTAATCATGGATGAAGCCACAGCGTCTATTGACATGGCAACTGTAAGTTCAGGGACTCAAATGTTCCTGATAAATTAGATAATGGTTTGATAAGGAGGCAAAATTCTTAGTAATTATTGAAATACTGTTCAGTGTTTCCATGTATATAAGTGAGCTCATTAATTAATATAAACGTTCATTGTCTGCTTATGTAGGAAAACATTCTTCAGAAGGTTGTAATGACTGCCTTTGCTGATCGTACAGTAGTGATAATTGCAGTAAGTATATTATATTTTACTGCTGAAATGTTATTGATTTGTAACTGAGTCTGTTATTTCCTGCTTCAAAAGCATTATCCCTTTTATTTCAATTTATATAGACACATTTTGTCTAAAACAGATCATGCCAGATAAATCTTATTGTATTCTTTGAGCAGGTGATAAAATTAGTGGATCAGAGGAATGCTGTGGATATAATTTACCTGGATTTCAGTAAGGCATTTGATGAAGTGGACCACAACCTACTACTCGATAAGATAGAAAAAAGTGGGTTAGACAGCATCACCATCAGGTGGATTCGTAGCTGGCTGACCAGCCATACTCAGCGTGTGGTCCTCAATGGAACTGCATCTACATGGAGGAAAGTGTGTAGTGAGGTGCCCCAGGGCTCTGTTGTGGGCCCAGTGCTCTTCAACATCTTCATCAATGACTTGGATGAGGGGATAGATAGGGAAATCATCAAATTTGCAGATGACATCAAACTGGCAGGAATAGCTATCACTTCAGAAGATAGACTTAAGATACAGGAGGATCTTGACAAAATTGAACAAAATCTATCTAACAAAATAAAACTCAATGGTGAAAAAAATAAAGTTCTACATTTAGGCAAGAAAAACCAAATGCACAGGTACAGTATAGGTGGTACCTTGCTCAATAGTAGTAACTGTGAGAAGGATCTCGGAGTCCTAGTGGACAATCACTTAAATACAAGCCAGCAGTGTGCTGCAGCTGCCAAAAAAGCCAACACAGAGCTAGGCTGCTTAACAGAGGGATAGAATCAAGATCATTTGAAGTGTTAATACCATTTTATAAAGCCTTGGTAAGGCCACACTTGGAATACTACTTTCAGTTTTGGTCACAATGTAAAAAAAATGTTGAGACTCTAGAAAGAGTGCAGAGAAGAGCAACAAAGATGATTAGGGGACTGGAGGTTAAAACATATAAGGAACAGTTGCTGGAATTGGGTAGGTCTAGTTTAATGAAGAGGAGGACTAGGGGTGACATGATAACAGTGTTCCAATATCTCAGGGGCTGACACAGGAAAGAGGGTGTCAATCTATTCTCCAAAGCACCTAAAGGCAGGACAAGCAGCAATGGATGGAAACTAATCAAAGAGAAAAGCAACCTAGAACTGAGAAGAAATAAATCAGTGGAATAACCTGCCTCCAGAAGTTGTGAATGCTCCAACACTGGAAGTTTTTATGAAGAGATTGGACAACCATTTGTCTGAAATGTGGGGGGTGGACTAGAAGACTTCCAAGGTCCCTTCCAACTATTATTATTATTATTATTATTATTATTATTATTATTATTAATCGCAGTCAGCCAGATGTTCAGACTGGATTTGGCATTTTTGTCTACCTATCGAGTCCTTACCAAGGACTTGGGATAGGCAGATATGGATGTTTGACGGTATTACAGATATCGTCGCAGGATGGAAGCAGTTCCTAGTAAGGCCGCCTTTTGCAATTGACTAATTGTGAATTTGTCAATGCCAATGGTGTTCAAGTAGTGCTCCAATTGTTTTGGGATTGCATCCAAGGCGATGATGATGATGATGATGTTGATGTTGATGATGATGATGATAGTTACATTTGCAAATCAATAGTGAACCAAATTGTCCATAATTCTCTGTAAATGGACACAGCTATAGAATATGACTGACTGATTTATTTTATATCTCTCTTTCCACCAATGTAACCAATAAAATCAACAAGCAAAATAATAATATGAAAACAGAATTAACATAACACAGTAGAGATTAAACTTATCTTGTTTCTTAACAATTCATCTTATGGAAGTGAAATGCTCAATCTTCAATGTGTTGGGAGAATGAGTTCACATGGACAAACCAAGGCTCCCTTTTTAATTTCAAAAACAAAGCTAGTATAAGATGAAAATGAAGTGATAACAACTTATATGCCAGCATGTAAAATATTTTCAGCCAGAATGGTATATTTTTTCTGAAATATGTATTTTAAATAGAACAGAACAATGAACATTCTATTTGGGGATTATGGGGCCTGCAGTCCAACATATATGAAAGATATTTGATTGGAGACTTTGTTTCTTTCAGAAATAGTTATATGTTGCAATTAAAATTTTAATCATGCCTGTTTGTCTTACAGCACCGGGTGCACACTATTCTGAACGCTGATATGATTATTGTCATGAAGAGAGGAGTTATTTTAGAATACGACAAACCAGAAATTCTGCTGGAAAAAGAAGACAGCGTGTTTGCTTCTTTTGTTCAAGCAGACAAGTAGCTATGGTATAAACTATTAAACCACTCAAAAGAACTGTTTTATTATCAATTTTCTAATTATGTAAAATATCTGTAAATAAAAAATATTTAATAATAAAAAGCTTAGTCTATAAGTTCTTAAGAAATAAAGTACAATTCATTTACCTCTTAAGTGTGAGTATCTTACTTTTCCAGTAGGAGCTACTGAGACTTTTTTTTCCTTTTCCACTGGTTTATCCACAAGTTTCATAATGAATCAACTTGAAATTTTAAAAAGAAAAGCAAGTTTGCATGATGAGGTATTTAAATTAGGGCTCTGCCAGATGTCAAAAATTGACACCTTAGGTAAGAACCTTACATTAGCCATGCCTATCAAAGGCAAAGGCTATACCAGCAAAAGAATTCTGTGACTGCACCTGTAATTAAGTACATTATGTACATTGAATATCACATGGATAAGGAATATATCTTGGCAGGATGATAGAGAATTGTAAAACCATTTACCAAATTATGGAGACTTTGGTGGCAACTTCAAGCCCATAGCAATTTTACTGGTCAAAACGAGTTAAATGAAAATATAATGCAAAGCCCGTTACACAGAAGCAGGCATGATATACCGAAATCTGAACAATTAGCTCTTATTAACAATACAGCTCATACAATAAAACCATACAGGTTATAACTGCCAAATATGCACTCTATAGCTTACTAAAGTTTTACATGATTGACTAGTAGTAGATCTGTGGCAGATTAAAGATCATTCTTCATGCAATTTATGGTTTTAAAATCTCTTATTTCAATTTCTTTCTTACAAATTGAAACCTTCCTAAATATGTAGAAATGTGTCATTAGTATGAACAGAAGATTCACCCATTTCTTTAAAAAAGTAATTTTTATTAAAGGTTTTATGCATTGTAAAAATAAACATAAAAGAAAAAGAGCAAATAAAGAAAATAGAGCCAATGAACAAATTAAAAAAAGAGAAAAGGGGAAAAAAAGAAAATATAATTTCCCAATCTTCTTTACAGCAGTTCAAATAAATTTACCTATTCTTCCCCTTTATTATGGTTCCCTTCAAGGGTCACTCATTTTTCAGTAGACCCATGAGCCATTCATCCTGGATGAGGCTTTCTAACCACACATTTCTAGGCTATTCCTTAAATACGCACTTTTCTCAACCAGCACAGTACACTATGTCTTAAATGTCACACAAAGAGTTTCATTCTATTTGCACCCCATATTAACCTTGATTAAGGAGCATGAAGGTGTTGGAGGAGATTCTGCAGTGTCTGAGTTTTTCCCGGACAGAACCCACCGGCTACTTAGCACAAAGAAATATAAAAGTATGATTTCTGTCAAGCCATAGAAAGGCCAGGAAGAAAATGTGCTGATTTTAAAACCCAAGAGCTGTAAGAGAGGGATAGCAGTATTAACTGTCAGAAGATAATCAAGGGGTTAAGAATAAACATCCTGTATTATCCCAGAATCACTGTTTCTAGGATTCTTGAGTCTGGTGTATATTTTTATTTACTACAGAAATATAGCATCACATGTAGTATTTTAACCAGAATCTTATACTTTCCATATCCTCCAAATGCCCAGCAACCACTGTATGAGATTTATGGAAACCAGAATTCCAATACCTATAACCTTAGTTAGATATGTTGGTCTTGAACAGAGGAGATTCAATTCTAGTTCCACTGTCAGACAGTGAAGCTCACTGGATGACTTTGAGTGAGTTACCATCTCTCAACCCAACCCACCTTAGACTGGTGATGGTTGCCGAGAAAAAGGATAGGAGGGAATAGGATGGACACCATCTTGAGCTCCTGAAGGAAAGGCAGACTCTAACTCTAAATAGGTAATCTTCATGGCAGTGTAATACTTAGGTTATGCATGATTGAGACCAGTTTGGTACAGTGGCTAAGATGCTGGACTGGAACTCAGGAGACTAGCAGTTCTAGTCCTCTCTTAGGAATAAAAGCCAGCTGGGTGGCTTTGGGCCAGTCACTTATCCCAACCCACTTAACAGAGTTATTGTTGTGAGCAAAACAGGAAGGAGGAGCATTACATATGTGTGCTGCCTTGAATTGCCCAAAATAGTGTGTGAGGGGGAATCTAATAATTAAACATCTGGAGACAATGTAGCACTATGTAGGCTCCTTTACTTGGCTTGGTTTATGTAAATAAGCAGTCTGAAGACAACGGTGTCCATTGCACTGCTGTTTTTTCAGATCCTTTTCTAAAATTTCTCATACCAAGTTTACTTTTTCCACAGATCCTGCAAACTGAGCTATCCAAGTTTATTAAGAAAGAGAAACAGAATAACAGAGGAACTTTGGAATTTCAGGGTTATTTGGACCACAGTAGGTAAAACATAACTTTATAGTGCAGCCTTTGTATACCAAAGTATGCTGGAATTAGCAGTTAGTTTGAAATGCAACTTTACAAGGAGTATAATACAGATATGTCCAATCTGCAGCCCACGGGCCACATGTTATTTATATACATTAACTATATTGTGTACAGGCAGTCCTCGACTTACGATCACAATTGAGCCCAAAGTTTCTGTTGTTAAATGAGAATTTGTTAAGTGAGTTTTGCCCCATTTTACGACTTTTCTTGCCACAGTTGTTAAGTGAATCACTTACTGTTGATGAGTTATTAACCTGGTTGTTAAGTGAATCTGGCTTCCCCATTGACTTTGCTTGTCAGAAAGTCGCAAAAGGTGATCACATGACCCTGGGATGCTGCAACAGTCATAACTAAGAACCAGTTGCCAAGCATCTGAATTTTGATCACATGACCACGGGGATGCTGCAAAGGTGGTAACTGTGAAAAACGGTCATAAGTTACTTTTTTCAGGGCCATTGTAATTTTGAGCGGCGACTAAATGAACTGTTGTAAGTCGAGGACTACCTGTATTTTATATGCGGCACAAGACAATTCCTCTTCACTCAGTGCGACCCAGGCAAGCCAAAAGGTTGGACAACGATGGTATAATACAGTAGGAAGCTGGGTTTTATTTCCTTAAGTCAGATGAATTGCAGATCTGCAGCCTTGCCTCTTTTTCTCACTCCAACAGTAAAATCATACTTAAATGATTATGTTTCATATCTGAATAGATCAGCTGTAATAGAAATATTGTATTTACCTGTAAATCAACTTCACCGGCAGAGATTATAGTTCCCACCCCTTCCTTTTTTTAGGAGAAAAATAATTAAAGAAAAAATCTCAGTTCTACCTTCTTACGGAGGGTGAGAAGCAGGCAGGATTCTGATTATATATGCACTGTATTCTTTAATAGAGCATACATCTATTGTTGGCTGGAGTGGTTGATTTTGAAGGGAAGAACGGAAACCTTCTCCAACCCACCCGAGTCTTGGCGGCGGGCGCCGCTCTGCACAGTCCGGCAGTTCTGCTTGTGCCGATCCCGGTGGGGAAAAAACCTTCGCGCCGGGATTCCCTGGCGCGAGAGCGCCCCCTGCCGATCCTATTTGTCGCAGGATTAGGGAACGGGCGGTCGCGCGTGGCGGCCGCCACCTGACGACTCCTCTGCTGGGGGGTTTCCTCCAAAGCCGGACGACCCTTAGTTGGCTTTGTCGTCTGCCGCTGTCAGGAGCAAGTCACGAAACGCCGCCGCCGCCTCGCCAAAGTCGAAGCGAGCTGTGATTGGCGTGCGCAGCTGGGGCTGTGGGGGGGGGGGTGGTGGAAGAGCGCACGGCGCTCGCCGGGACTGGCGGGGCGGAGAAGGGGAGTCGGCCAGGGCAGCGGGAGCGCCGGTGAAGAGGCCTAAGGGCTCCGCTGGCTGGCGTCCCCGCAGCGGTGGCGGGCACGTGGCCGTAGCCGGGGCAGGTCGGTGGCGGCGGAGGGAGGGTGGGTGTGGGGGGGGAGCCCACGCCAACCATGCTGTCCAGGAAGGGGATCATCCCGGAGGAGTTCGTGCTGACCCGGCTGGCCGAGGATGTCCCGGATCCCGCGCGCCACCGGACCCGGGAGCGGCGGGCCAGGTTCGTGGGCAAAAACGGGTCGTGCAATGTGGCGCACAAGAACATCCGGGAGCAGGGCCGCTTCCTGCAGGACGTCTTCACCACCCTGGTGGACCTGAAGTGGCCCCACACGCTCATCATCTTCACCATGACCTTCCTGTGCAGCTGGCTGCTCTTCGCTATGATCTGGTGGCTCATCGCCTTCGCCCACGGGGACTTGGACCACAGCACCCAGCAGCTGCGCCTTCCAAACGGGGGTCGGGAGGCGACGGCGGCCCCCTTCGTGCCCTGCGTAACCGACATCCATTCCTTCACCTCCGCCTTCCTCTTCTCCATCGAGGTGCAGGTGACCATCGGCTTCGGGGGCCGCATGGTGACCGAAGAGTGCCCCGTCGCCATCCTCATCCTCATCCTGCAGAACATCGTGGGGCTGCTGATCAACGCCATCATGCTGGGCTGCATTTTCATGAAGACCTCGCAGGCGCACCACCGCGCCGAGACGCTCATCTTCAGCAAGCACGCCGTGATCGCGCTCCGCGGGGGGAAGCTCTGCTTCATGCTGCGCGTGGGCGACCTGCGCAAGAGCATGATCATCAGCGCCACCATCCGCATGCAGGTGGTGAGGAAGACCACCAGCCAGGAGGGCGAAGTGATGCCCCTCCAGCAGATCGAGATCCAGATGGAGAACCCGGTGGGAGGCAATAGCATCTTCCTGGTCTCCCCGCTCATCATTTACCACGTGATAGACAAGAATAGCCCCCTGTACGAGGTGGCCCCAACAAGCCTCATTCACCAAGAGGACCTGGAGGTGATTGTCATCCTTGAAGGGGTGGTGGAAACCACTGGCATCACCACCCAAGCCAGGACCTCCTACCTTGCCGATGAAATACTTTGGGGCCAAAGGTTTGTGCCTATTGTGACTGAGGAGGATGGGCAATACTCCGTAGACTACTCCAAGTTTGGCAACACTGTGAAGGTGCCCACTCCAAACTGCACAGCCAAGCAACTGGAAGAAGACCAGAGTATCTTGGACACTATTTCCTTGTCACCCAAAGGCACTATCCGGAAAAGGTCTGTTAGGTTAAAGCCCAAATTTACCATAGCTGAGGAGACCTTATGACAGCTCTGTGGACTTGCCTGTTGTAGCAGGCATAAGAGACTTGGAGGCAGCCTCTGTTTCATTTTTCAGGTTGGTTCCTTCGGTGTATGGGCTACATGCAGTGTTTGTAGTGCAAGATAAAATGCGTGACACAGGATAATATAAGGAAAACTGAGCATGCATAAAGCTTTCCTCAGCCTTCTTATGTACTGTATTTGCACTTGAGATAGGTAAACCTCTCGGAAAGATAGACATCTCTTTTTTTCTTGAGAAATTGTTTTCTGTTTTGGATTGAATTATTTCTTTTTCCACAATGAAAAAGCACTAATACTGTAATCAGGTATTTATAGTTACGAAAAAACAGTATAGGTGCAAGAGTGCCCATTTATGTGGCAATCTTTCATGTACTGAATGAATAAATGTATTAATTCAATTCATAAATGATAACTGCATGCTTTCTTTTATTGCCAGTGAATTAGGAAATATATTGGCTCATGGTATGCATGGATGATATAATAAAGTTAATTTCATATGTCACGTTAGGACATATGGAAAAATATTTTTAAAAAGTAGATAATTAATTTTGCAGTTGTGGTCTGCAAAAGAAAAAACAAATTTCTGAGTAGTACAATCCTATTCAAATCTACTCAAAAGTAAGTTCTACTGAGTTCAGAAGGGCTTATTTCTAAATCGATGAATATAGGATTTTAACTTCAGTGGGTCTAGGGTGTCATAGTCACCCTTTGCTGCTACCCCAATTTTTTTTAACTGTAAAATTAAATGCTGTATATTATTTATATGAATAATATTGAATTAATGTGGGGCACTTTTATGTAACTTAACTGCAGGAGTAGATCCTTCTGTTCGAATGTTATAACTGAAAATTGATTTTTCCAGCCTTTTGAAAAAAATAACATTTGAAAAAAATATGGACATTTTTAAGGAAAGAAACTGCTTTGATCTTCCTAGTTGCCTTGATTTTCATCTCCGATAATATTCACTGAAAAATAGAAGCAGTAGGGCTGACAATTTACGGGTGACACTGTAATCCTAGCTGTCATGTGAATTCGCATCTCTATCAAATGGCATAATTTAATAAGCTTGGGTCAAATTTTATTTATTTTAATTGACAGGTTTTTTAAAAAAAAAAATCCCTGCAATGTCTAATTGTTGCAGTGTTGACTTGGATGAGGGAGAACCAAGATTCAAAGTCTATTCAACCATGAAACTCCATGCTAACCCTGGGCCAGTGACTTTTGCTGTAGACATACCTACCTCACTAAGTTCTATCTATGCTGCCTTGTCTCTTCAGAGTGAAAGCATGCTAGAAATAAAATAACTATGTTATATTAATTGGTACAGAATGAGGACATATTGGGGTGGGAGACAATTAACCAGAGTAGGTCAGGAACTTAATCTTATAGATGTATAAAAGTTAAAGACATTAAATTCCATAATTTATTGCAAGCATAATTAAGGATTAGGCATGGTGATGTTATTAAAAAAGGTGTTACCTTATTTACCAAACAGCATACTATATGCACTGAACTCCAAAGATAAAGTCTTAATGTATTTAAAATTAGCATGTATATATTTAACTATAATTGCATGCCTTAGTTTTTACTTGTAATAATAAGGCAATGTTTTTTATGTCATCAGTAAATCAGAAATGTCTGTAACATGGAATAAAGTGGCATAACCATGTTAATTTTATAGACCAATAATTGCAAAATAAAAAAGTGCATTTATTTAAAAAAAAAAAAAAATACTCAGGCACCTGCCATTAAGACTGTGCTTCCTTCACAAATGTTTTCTCCGTCATTCCTGGGGTCAGGAAGATGAAGTTTCAATCTTAATTAACTATAGAGAGTCCTCAGAAATAATATCCAAGGAAGAGTTTCAAAGGTTAAAAAAAAAGACAAAAGTAACTTTAGGAGCTGTTCAGAGATTTCCTGCTTCCTGACAGTTGTCCAGGTCCAAAAACTCAGGGAACCTTTACAGTAGCCTCTGATGAAGTATGAAGAGTAAGCAATCCGGAAATGAAACTGAACAAAATGGCTATATGTGGAAAACCATTTCAGTGTTGGGCCTATAGGTGTTCTCTATTGCTTTCTAATCTTTCCACCCAGGATATATCAAAGTCATCCCCACCTTACACAGCCCTGTGATATACTCCCTGTGCAGCCAGAGGATTTTGTTTTGTTTTGCAGCTATATAGTTGGGAACCATGAAAATCATTCAGAATCAGCCTCCTAGACTTTCTAGCATCTAACAGCTGGAACGTGAAAATCTATGGAGGTTTCATTTTAGACAGAGATAAACTGAAGCATTTCTGTGTTCATTTTTGAGGTGTCTCTGAAGTTTGATTCCAGGCTTGCTTGGGTTTCAAAGTACGGCTCCATCCCTCCCCTGAACAATAACAAACAACCAGAAATGTCACCCAAACTCTGTTAACCTACTGCTGCTGCTGCATCATCAGATGGTATCTTCAAATAGCACAGCAGGTGGTTCCCTTTCCTTCACACCTCATTAACTGTCATTTAAGCCATAGGAACTGTCACATTCAACATCTGTTGCATGCTTTCATGTGGCAAATTTCTTATGCAAAATTTCTACCATGAAAGACTGAAGAAGCTTACTTGGATAAGCAGTGAAATGGTTCAAACCAAAAAGAAAAGTTCAGTTACCATGACTCAACTTCCAACTTTCAACTCTACCTGGATGACTGAGAATCTCCATCGACATATTCTACCATGAAACCATTTAAGGGGATCTTCTATAGTTAAGATTGTGATTGCATTTGTACGCTTAACATATATTTTTGTTCCCATCGTTCAAATCATGATTTGGTCACTTACAAATTTAGGATGCACATCCATACTTCCAGTTCTATGTAAGATAGTCGCTTTGTTCCTATCTGCTCTTCCAGTCTTAATCTTCCACTTTTAATCAGAATAAGAACAAAACCTACAATCATCAAGTGGACAAGGCTTAGGTGATTTCTATCCCAACCAGGGGATAGGGCATTCAGTGCTTCCCAACAAATGATTGCTCAGATTTTTTTTTTAACTCCCAATCTCTCTTTGTGACTCCATTATTAATTGTATTCATCATCATCACAAAGTTTCTCCTAATTTTCAACTTCTCCTACTATAAAAAAAACCCAATCCATCTAATCCCAATCATTTGGCACCCTCTCCCTGTTGACAGTTCTGTGGACAATAAAGGAATGGTATCACTCACTCTATTAAAACTGATTTGGTTGACATAGGATCAAAATTAGTTCAAAATTCACAACAGAGTTTATTCTGTTGTCAATGAGATACCTTTATAAGTATATCTGGTCTGCTAGCAATCCTAACAACTTTTAGCCTTTAATTCCAAAGTCAGAACTGTTCAATAAACAGAGCAGAAATAAGGATTGAGAAATATTTATACAGATCAGTTCATCCTTGTGGTGCCTTGAATCTAAAATTTAAATCTGATCTAAATTTAGTTTTTTAAAATATAATTTTGTTTTTATTTTTTTATTGTTTATGGGTTTTTGCTATTTTTATGGTATAAACTGTTGGGAATCACTTCTGGAGTCCAAAGATATGAAAACATATTCAATAAATATTAACCCCATTACAGATCAGTTCATCCTTGTGGTGTCTTGAATCTAAAATTTAAATCTAATCTAAATTTAGTTTTTTAAAATATAATTTTGTTTTTATTGTTTATGGGTTTTTGCTATTTTTATGGTATAAACTGTTGGGAATCGCTTCTGGAGCCCAAAGATATGAAAACATATTCAATAAATATTAACCCCATTGCACAGAATGTAGATGACATATGTGTGTGAGAGAGAATGGGGATCAATCTGATCAATCCACTTCAAGATTAAGGTCTCTGAACATTATGAATCTAATCTAGCAGCTTGGTTTAATATGGGTTATTTCTGAAACTAAGGTTGAGAGAGAATGACTGGCTGAAAGTTACCCAGCCAACTTCTGTGTCTTAGGATGGAGCAGAACCTGTATATTCAAACATACATCTACCAAACATCTAATCTACATTTTTCCTCAGCTGAGGGATGCAAGAAATTCAGAGTTCCTTCAGACTCCAAGCCAACTTCTATCAATTTCCAGAGATTGGAATTTCCTGAATTCAGGAACCACCTGCCATATGGAAAAGTGAGAAGATGAATGCAGTGAAATATTGCTCCCTCCTATGTAATAGATCTCAGAGGGAAGGGAGGAACTGTTTTTGCCTTAATGAATTGTTAACCAATTAGAAAATCAATAGCACATGCTATAAATTATAATGTTGGCTGGCCAAGGACATTAAAACATGGCTAAGATTCAAATAAATTTAAATAGGTGCCATTAACATAAGGGCCTAATGCCAAATGCATTCCTTCAAGGTATTGAGTGGGAAATAAAAATGACAACAAAAATAGAAATATGAGCTATTTGTTGAATTTTGGATAAAATGCAATTGTATTCATTTCAGTTTCAAAGAAAAGTCTTTTTTTTTTTTTTTTTTTTTAAAAAGGTAATGCTCTTCAGAACAATAGTTTGGTATCCTAAACAGTCCACACATATCACTAGATTTTGGAATTTTTCCAGAAATAGGAATCTCATTTTTTTTTCTTTTGGTCTGAAGGGAAAATTAAACCAATTTCAGGCTAGCACCATGTCGCGTTTAGGAACCACGCTTACACAGGAAAAACGCCATTTACCTTCAACAAAGAGAATCACATACCTGTATGCAAATGAAGCAATAATGCTTAGGTCAGTGATGGCGAACCTTTTAGAGACAGAGTGCCCAAACTGCAACCCAAAATCCACTTATGCATTGTCAAGTGCCGGGTGGGTGTGGCCCATTGGGTGGGCGTGGCCCATTGGGTGGGTGTGGCTGTGGTGGTAATGGCAGACTGGGTGGGACTAAAAAGTTCAATCAATCAATTCCAACTTTGAAAGATCTTTTTTTTCCTGCAAGAAGTTGAAATTGACTGATTGATTGAACCTTTTTTTTTTTGTACATGGCAGCGGAGGCCTAAAGTGAAAAGGTTTTGTAAAACCCAGCTGAAGGCCTAGGACTGGGGCGACGGTGTGTATGCCCACAGAGAGGGCTCTGAGTGCCACCTCTGGCACCCGTGCCATAGGTTCGCCACCACTGGCTTAGGTGAACTGATGACTGTCTTACCTTTTCAAGCCAATCAACGCAACTCTGTGTCCTCTATTGAATTTTGCGTTGTTGTGATTTGACAAAACTTTGTATTAAAAACGTAGCCAACCCTCCCCTCCCCAGGTGTGGCTCTTCCCTTAGACGCTGCTGACTGTATGCTGTCAGCTGTTTTGTTTGGCTGAATAAAAAGTTGTTTTCCCTGCTCCTGAAGCCTCCGTCTGAGTTTGAGAGAATCAGATTCTTGCTGTCAGCTAAAAACCTTACAGATGTATTTTATTTATGTGTTAAATTTATTGGTTTTCTATCTTGCTGTGGGGCTATTCTTGGTGGCTCCATGTGCTGTCTTGAAAAATTGAAAATTTCTCCCCACCGCATCTATAGAGGTCTATAGAACTCTACAGAGAGTTCTAGTCCTGCTTTAGGCACAGAATAAGCTGGGTGATTCTGAGTCAGACACTTTCTCTCAACCCTAGGAAGGAGGCAATGACAAGCCATTTCTGAAAACTTGCCAAGAAAACTGCAGTGACTTGTCCAGGCAATGGAGCCAATACACAGACAGGCACAGATTTATCTTGAACATCAGGAGGGGAGATAATAATTTAATATTTAACAGTACAAAAGTTGTTTAGCAATGGAGGTGATGGACTCTGTTTAATTGGAGAATGGATGTTCAAAGGTCTGGGATGCTATAATAATGCATTTCTGGTTTAGCCAGATAATCGGCATTTTTCAACCTCTACATTTTATGATTCTTTGAATAAAACGGGGGTTATTAACAAGGTCAGTAAGGAAACACAATATAAGCAAACGTACAGTTTTCTAAAATAATTTTCAACTGGTCAAAACAAAATGAGGATTTGAATCCTAAAAATGAAAATAAATCCTTAGAAGGTAATCATGCTGCACCCATCCATTTCCTTGAAAGTAATTCACATAAGGATGCTGGCTATTGCGTTCAGCCCTCATTCCAAGTCTGTCTCGCAATGCAAAAAGTTATACCAGTGTTGTTATTTTTTTTTTAAAAAAATCTAACACCTAAGACAGTGCCAAGGAGATGATCAGCTGTATCCACTTGGACAGCACTAATCTATTTGGAGTGTAGGGGACTGTATCCAGACTAGCCTTCTTTCTTGGTGACAGCACCATCCACTGATTCAGTTTTTTCCCTGGAGAAAGATCATTACCTCTGGCACAGTATGCCCATTAATCAGCCTTCTCCAACCTGGAATCCTTCAAGCCTATTGCCAATAAAGAATTCTATTTTATTCTATTGGATTACATCTCCCATCATTCCATACCAATCTGAGCACATTGAATTCTGAAAGCTTCAGAATGGAGAAGGATGCATGATTGAAACTTCCTCCTGGGCTGAATAAGGCAGAGTCTGAAACATGTAGTACCTGGTTTGCCATGTAGGAATTCAGAAACCATCCCATATTAGGAAGTTCAGCACAGCTGATGTCGCATAATAGGGAGGCCTGACAAGCTGTAAGATAACAACTTGTATGCTTGGAACTGAATACAAAGGAGGGAGGGATCTCGCACAATAGCATCTCTGTTGTTCTCACTTGTTAGTTATTTTGTGAGTTTCTGGCTGAGCTCAGAGGCAGAGAATTGCAGGGGGCACTCTTGTCTTTCTAATGCAAGGTTGGGGGAGATCTTTGTGAAGGGGGTGTTCTCTCACCAGGGCCAATCTGTTCACTGGACAACTCCTGAAGAAGCTGCAGGGATATGTGAACAATAAGAGCCAAACACGGTGCCTCCTTTACTGGGAAGAACATTGAGAGCATCACAACACTATCCAACAGCCTTCTGCATCGAGTTATATGACACAATAACAGCTATGTGAGAAAGAGCTGACAATTCAATCCGGGGAGGAGGAATTGACTGAAATGTTAACGCAAAAAACAGAAGGTGAGATGCCCAATTTATTTGCCTCAGCCAAAGTAAGTTTTCTTGATTATATTTTTATTCTGTTAAACTCAGCATACACTAGGCGACAGTCTAGACAACCTGACCAGTCCCTTGTCACTTCATGGGTTGAAAATGCAAAGAATCCAGAGTTGGTGTAATAGGAGCAGAGTTGCTCAAGGCAGTAGAGTGAGTAAACACTTTGGTATGTCCTAAAGACGTGGCCTCTGTCCCGGAGGAGCCCTCACCACATAGGAGGCATTCCAGCAGCTGTTCTTGATGGGCTTCTGAGTTGCCTCACGGCTAAGGCAGAATAAACAAGCCCATGGGAATGAATAAGGAGGCTGAGGGAAACAATCCTAAACTCCCATCTCCTTCATTAAACCTTTAAATTTAAACTTGATTAAACTCCTTCATTCAACATTCAACTGTTGCTGGCTCATTTTCGACAGCAAAGCAAAAAATAACTGCTCTTCAGAAATCACCACATGGATATTTTATATAATTGGATTCCCAGTCTGTCACCTTCCGTTGTGGGTTCTTTTTCTCAGTATGAAATACTGCAGAGCAGCAATGCTTCACCTCACCTGGAGCTCACCCTGATCTGCTGGAAAAGCTCAACTGCTTTCCTTCAGCCTTGAAAGAGAGAAGCGATCAGAGAAACAAAGAAGGTAAGAAAGAGAATGGGTGGCCAGATCTACTTCAGACTCCACTCCAGTCCCTGATGGCTTCACCCCTACTCAGAACATGGAAGTCAGCACAGTCTCCCTATCCCATTACTGCAACCTTGTGTAGCTCGGCATCTTCTTGACCTGTTCAACTGCGACTCCCATTATGCCTGACCAAAATATATTCTCAAGGATAAACTCTATGTTATTAAAAGAAAAAAAACAGTTTAAATCAGCTAGAATGTTTTTAGAGGAATGCAGCCCAGAGTCACATTGTTTTGAGTTAGGATATCCTTATAGCTCTTAAAAATAAATGAGTAAATAAGTAAGCAAGCAAACAAGCAGGCAAACAAATATGGCAGTCCTAAGCTGGTTAAAGTTTATAATTCAAGAAAGGTTCTCTAGAAAAGAGAAAGTCAAAAGAACCAGGTTTTTTTGTGGTGGCTGAATTCACACATTGCTCTAAATCAGGGGTCCCCAACTCCTGATCCATGGACCAGCACCGGTCTGCGGCATGCCAGAAACTGGGCTGCGCAAACAAGCTAAGCCCCATCAGCGGGATGCAAGCAGTACATGAAACCACGCCTCCTTCGGTCCACGGAAAAAACTCTCTCCATGGAACTAGTCCCTGATGCCCAAAAGATTGGGGGATGCTGCCCTAACCAGTGGGTTCTTTTAACAATGGTTGCTTGAACAAGCTACAATGGCAAGATTTACAGAACACACTACACTATAAAATTTGAGTTAGCAACCACAATATCTGGATTCACGTGGGATGTTAAACTATAAGGGGATTTGCTTGGCTTCATTTTGGTGACAGTTTAAGTACTATAATCTACTTAAATTCCTTCGTAAGGGTTTTTTTTGTGGGGTGTCCCTGAAATATGGGATTCATAGAGATTAAAGCGAACCTGCTGGGTTTAATGGGGATGTGTCATTATTTCACGCTCTTCCTCTGAAATAACTTCTAATAAAAACAGTGTGGGGCTATTACAATAGTTTAACTGTTTTAATTATTTTATTTTTTTTATTATTATTTTTCACCATACACCATACACCAAAACTACATAAACATAACTCTTTTCTTCTAACAGAACAGTGCTTTACATTTTAAATGTTCTTTACATCTTATTTACATTTTATATACATCAATAATTATATCTTTTTCTTTCTCTGTTCTAGCCAATTATAACATTTATTCCAAATTTCATAAAATTCTG
>NW_015391067.1:0-12583 GCF_001527695.2 Protobothrops mucrosquamatus
GATCCGGGATCACCCGGATCTCTGGGGGTAGTTCGTTCCAGAGGGTGGGGGCTCCCACCGAGAAGGCCCTCCCCCTGGGGGTCGCCAGCCGGCACTGTCTGGCTGACGGCACCCTGAGGAGACCCACTCTGTGGGAGCGTACCGGCCGATGGGAGGTAACCTGCGGCAGAAGGCGGTCTCGGAGATATCCAGGTCCGATTTGGCTTTTAAGTGAATTTTAGAGTATTATTGTTGTACAAAGGCTAGAATATTTTATTTAGTATTATCTTTAATTATTAAAGTGTTGTTATTATTATTGTTTCTAATAATTGTATATCTGTTTAAAAGAGAGTTAAAGGAGGTTATAGATACGTTATTTTAATAGTCGATTAATGTTAATTAGAGTATGATTATGTTATTGTTAACCCTGTGATGGGCACTGGGAAGTGGGGGGGAGGGAGGGGGGTAGAAGGGTGGGAAGGGGAAGGGGGGATTTATTGTAAAATTTGATAAAATTTTCAATTAAAAAAAACAACTCACAAAATTGGACAAAATAAAGGTTTGGAGGCAGAAAAAAAGTGCTATTCAGCCATATCTGTTCATTTAGATACGTATTTATATTGTAGCATCTGCATAAAGAAACAATATTTCTTGGTTTGTTTGTTTTTTAACTGGCAAAATACAGGTCAGTATTTTGTTTTATGTAGTCTTGTCAGCTGCTTCGATCACTGTTTACACTAAGAAATGCAGGATAAATTAAATAGCTGCTGAATTTTAATAAACAATAAACAATAGGTCAGATTGATTGTGATGAAATAAAAATATAAAAATTAAAATAAATATTGTTTACCTTGTGCTTACATTGTATCACATGGGTGTGTGTGTGTGTTTGTGTGTGTGTATTTTTCTTTGGTTGAATCATATCTGATTCTTGAAGATTGCCTGGACAAGTCCCTGTAGCTTTCTTCACAAGGTTTTTCAGAAGTGGTCTCTATCTCTATCTCATCTATTTGTATCATCTATCTATATTGCATATCCATCTCTCTATATTTTTATCTCTATATCAATATCTATAGCTATAGCTATACATCTATATCTATTGTATATCTGTATCTACATCTATATCTATATCTATGTTTATGTTTCTATCTATCTATCTATCTATCTATCTATCTATCTATCTATCTATCTATCTATCTTCATCATCATCTATAATCACATATTTCTCTATATTACAATTACAAAATTGTAAACAAGGTACCAAACTGGCATGGATGAAACTGATCGCTGTCACATTTACCAATAGTCAATGTAAGTGTTTCTCCTCCAAAAACTTTTCTGTGCCGAAAATGTGTTAAGTAAAGAGAATTTACCTATCTGAAATGATATAAACTGAATATGAGAGCTGGAGCCAAAGTAATTCAGCACCTGACGGCTTTGGTTATGGTTGTTAAATAAACACCCAGCTTTATAAAGGGACCCCTTCACTTTTTTTTTTTTTACCAGTGCCCTCAGTTTTATTTTTTATTCATTTATCTAATTTCTATAGCCTGCCATCTCAATCCAATTGACCATGGCCAGCAAACAATATCACAACAATTAAAACTATAAAAACTCAAAAACAGTTACAAATGTTACATATAGGCAACAGAAAATTATCATAATTAAATAAAAATTAATAGTATGACTAGGTAGCCAGATAACCCCAATATAAATAAATAAATAAATAAACAAACAAACAAACAAACAAGCATACATATGTACATACATACATACATACATACATACATACATACTACATACCTACATGTCAATGGAATTGCACCAAATTTTAGCTGTAATCAATAAGCTTAGCGCTCCCATATGTTGTGATGCAAAAATCTAAATGAATAAAAAATTCTCTTCGTTTCCTTTTCTGGACATCTGGATTTTTGCATTCCAGATACAATATTCCTAATTGGGCTGTTTAAAAATACAAACTGAACTAGATAAATACTTTTCTATTTTCAGACAGCCTTTTTATGGTGAACCTATTTGCTTTTCTGTGAATATTTTATGGAATGTGATAACACCAAATGATGCCATGCCTTGAAAAAACTAGCATTATAACAAGCAACTTGAAGATGTGTGTGACACAGTGCGCTAGCAAATATACCCAAAATAATTAACTAGAATCCTGGAAAGAGCTTTTTTTTTTTTTTTGCAAGCTGAGCTTTAGATAAATTGCAATTACATTTTACAATAAGTAAAAATAACATTTGCCTAAAGCTAACTTTTAAAAAGAGAGAATGGGGAACTCTGCTGAGGTGAGACACCTTCTCAGAAAAAGTCAAATTATTTCTTTAACATTAGAGACATTTCCTAGGGTAGTACCAGTTTGGGGAAATGACTTATAATTAATTGGTTGGCATCAATATGACATGAGCCTGTGTGGCATTCTATTTGTATAAGAATAATAGCAGTTCAAAGGACCTCATAGCTCTGATATGTACATAGGTGTTTCCTAAGAATATGGAAAGTCTTTCATTTTTCCAGATTGGCATGCTTTCACTGAGCACATGCATATTTACAGTACACAACTGCAGGCTTAAACAATATTATATTCCTTCAATTGGAACACTGACCCCATCATCACCAGTCAGTTTTTAGAGATCCAGTTGCCAACAACCCAAAGAATAATTTGTGTAACATAAAAAAGAGATCTCACTGGGATGTTTTGTAACTTAATTAAACAGGTGAGCCTCAGATGAAAGATGACACAGTAAACCATTGTTGTTTATAACGATTGATTAGCTTGTTCTCTGAAACTGCATGGCCATTTTCGAAGCTGCTGAAATCACGGTCCTTTATCTGTCACTTTGTTGTGCTCCTTACGAAATCCTCTTTACAAAATGACAATGTAACGCTTTAAGAGGAAAGTGAGAAATAAAAAGCAGGATAAGAAGTCACCTATCAAGCCTGCTGCTGTTTAAAATTTGGTTTCTATAGTAACCATGACATCTGATTGTACGGAAAGCTCTCTGAGATACAAAGATGGCGGTGCCTTCAATGTTGTGCTTTTCTCTCAGCATATATCGCAGCATTACGAAAAAGAAAAATAGAAATGGTTTCTTTCCCAAACCTACTTATTGCTCTCTATCTCATCCTTAGGAAACTCAAACCTAGTGATCTTCCTAAGAAAACATGCTCAAACCATCCTGAATATCTCCAGCCAAGCTGAAGAGTTTGGTATCAATTTGATCAGAGGATAATATGTACCTGCTCTTCATGAAACTGAAATGAGATAAGCTGTAGTTGCAAACGGTCCAAAATTGTGAGTACTAACATATTGTTCCGTGATCAAGATGGCAGCAAACTATCATTAACTATATATTTTTTATGATGTGATAGTTACCTTCCTCTCAGAAGCCAAGCACAGGAGCTTTGTAGTGGACTTTAGTGTTCAAATGAATAACCACACTAACAAAACGACAAAAATCTCCAAAGCAAAGAAATGGTACAGGAAAGATCTGGATAAAATGATGACTTCTAAGAGCTCAGAGCAGCAAGAGATAGATTATTTACTACTTTTCAACAATCCATTTAATGAGATCAAGTCACTGAACTCTTTTTTTTTACAATCAGATAAGTGCAAAAATGAAAGGCAGCTGATAAATGATGATAATAATCAAAATGCTTTTAACCGTTTTAATGATGATTTAGTGAATGAAGGGGGAGATTATGTTTTAAACCAACTCCTTTTTTCAATAGAATTCTGCCCAGCAACCTGATTAAATTTAGTGGCTGAGCACTGCTTCCTTGAGGGTCTCAATTTATGACCAATTCTGCACAGTTATTAATACAATTGGCAATTTTAAAATTTTTATTGACGTTTTAATCCAAAGTCAGAAAGGAAAGGTCTTAAAGAAACAGGCAAAAGAGAAATGAAGGGGAATAAATTCCTTTGCACCTGGAAATAGCAGAAAGTATCTTAGAGCAATCTGTGGAGGATAACAATAGCACTTAGATTTATATACTGCTTCATAATGCTTTATAGCACTCTCTAAGTGGTTTATAGAGTCAGCATACTGCCCCCCAACAATCTGGGTCCTCATTTTATTGACCTCTGAGGGCTGCAAGGCTGAGTCAACCTTGAGTTTGTGAGGATCGAACTCCTGGCAGTGAGCTGAATTAGCCTGCAATATTGCATTCTAACCACTGCACCACCATAGCTAAGCAGCCAAAAAGAATTAATATGAAAAAGAGATTGAAAAATCAATTGTGAAACAATTGCCCGCTCCTAAACTGAGGTAAGGAGGGGCATGATAACTCAGCAGTTAAGAAGCTGAGCTTGTCAGCTGGAAAGCTGACAGCCTGGGTTTGAGACCCAAGTGCTGCTCGACTCGCCGAGCTCAGGTCTTGAACCTGGGCTGTCAGCTTTCCAGCTGACAAGTTCAGCTTCTTTACTGCTGAGTCATCACACCTACTTGGCCCATCTCCTGCCCATCTAACAGTTCAAAAGCATGAAAATGCGAGTAGATAAATAGGTACCACTTTGGTGGGAAGGTAACAGCGTTCTGTATTTCACCGCATGCTCTGGACTAAAGNAGTGAATTTTAGAGTATTATTGTTGTACAAAGGCTAGAATATTTTATTTAGTATTATCTTTAATTATTAAAGTGTTGTTATTATTATTGTTTCTAATAATTGTATATCTGTTTAAAAGAGAGTTAAAGGAGATTATAGATACGTTATTTTAATAGTCGATTAATGTTAATTAGAGTATGATTATGTTATTGTTAACCCTGTGATGGGCACTGGGAAGTGGGGGGGAGGGAGGGGGGTAGAAGGGTGGGAAGGGGAAGGGGGGATTTATTGTAAAATTTGATAAAATTTTCAATAAAAAAAAAACAACTCACAAAATTGGACAAAATAAAGGTTTGGAGGCAGAAAAAAAGTGCTATTCAGCCATATCTGTTCATTTAGATACGTATTTATATTGTAGCATCTGCATAAAGAAACAATATTTCTTGGTTTGTTTGTTTTTTAACTGGCAAAATACAGAAGTCAGTATTTTGTTTTATGTAGTCTTGTCAGCTGCTTCGATCACTGTTTACACTAAGAAACGCAGGATAAATTAAATAGCTGCTGAATTTTAATAAACAATAAACAATAGGTCAGGTTGATTGTGATGAAATAAAAATATAAAAATTAAAATAAATATTGTTTACCTTGTGCTTACATTGTATCACATGGGTGTGTGTGTGTGTTTGTGTGTGTGTATTTTTCTTTGGTTGAATCATATCTGATTCTTGAAGATTGCCTGGACAAGTCTCTGTAGCTTTCTTCACAAGGTTTTTCAGAAGTGGTCTCTATCTCTATCTCATCTATTTGTATCATCTATCTATATTGCATATCCATCTCTCTATATTTTTATCTCTATATCAATATCTATAGCTATAGCTATACATCTATATCTATTGTATATCTGTATCTACATCTATATCTATATCTATGTTTATGTTTCTATCTATCTATCTATCTATCTATCTATCTATCTATCTATCTATCTATCTATCTATCTATCTATCTTCATCATCATCTATAATCACATATTTCTCTATATTACAATTACAAAATTGTAAACAAGGTACCAAACTGGCATGGATGAAACTGATCGCTGTCACATTTACCAATAGTCAATGTAAGTGTTTCTCCTCCAAAAACTTTTCTATGCCGAAAATGTGTTAAGTAAAGAGAATTTACCTATCTGAAATGATATAAACTGAATATGAGAGCTGGAGCCAAAGTAATTCAGCACCTGACGGCTTTGGTTATGGTTGTTAAATAAACACCCAGCTTTATAAAGGGACCCCTTCACTTTTTTTTTTTTACCAGTGCCCTCAGTTTTATTTTTTATTCATTTATCTAATTTCTATAGCCTGCCATCTCAATCCAATTGACCATGGCCAGCAAACAATATCACAACAATTAAAACTATAAAAACTCAAAAACAGTTACAAATGTTACATATAGGGAACAGAAAATTATCATAATTAAATAAAAATTAATAGTATGACTAGGTAGCCAGATAACCCCAATATAAATAAATAAATAAATAAACAAACAAACAAACAAACAAACAAACAAGCATACATACGTACATACATACATACATACATACATACATACTACATACCTACATGTCAATGGAATTGCACCAAATTTTAGCTGTAATCAATAAGCTTAGCGCTCCCATATGTTGTGATGCAAAAATCTAAATGAATAAAAAATTCTCTTTGTTTCCTTTTCTGGACATCTGGATTTTTGCATTCCAGATACAATATTCCTAATTGGGCTGTTTAAAAATACAAACTGAACTAGATAAATACTTTTCTATTTTCAGACAGCCTTTTTATGGTGAACCTATTTGCTTTTCTGTGAATATTTTATGGAATGTGATAACACCAAATGATGCCATGCCTTGAAAAAACTAGCATTATAACAAGCAACTTGAAGATGTGTGTGACACAGTGCGCTAGCAAATATACCCAAAATAATTAACTAGAATCCTGGAAAGAGCTTTTTTTTTTTTTTTGCAAGCTGAGCTTTAGATAAGTTGCAATTACATTTTACAATAAGTAAAAATAACATTTGCCTAAAGCTAACTTTTAAAAAGAGAGAATGGGGAACTCTGCTGAGGTGAGACACCTTCTCAGAAAAAGTCAAATTATTTCTTTAACATTAGAGACATTTCCTAGGGTAGTACCAGTTTGGGGAAATGACTTATAATTAATTGGTTGGCATCAATATGACATGAGCCTGTGTGGCATTCTATTTGTATAAGAATAATAGCAGTTCAAAGGACCTCATAGCTCTGATATGTACATAGGTGTTTCCTAAGAATATGGAAAGTCTTTCATTTTTCCAGATTGGCATGCTTTCACTGAGCACATGCATATTTACAGTACACAACTGCAGGCTTAAACAATATTATATTCCTTCAATTGGAACACTGACCCCATCATCACGTCAGTTTTTAGAGATCCAGTTGCCAACAACCCAAAGAATAATTTGTGTAACATAAAAAAGAGATCTCATTGGGATGTTTTGTAACTTAATTAAAAACAGGTGAGCCACAGATGAAAGATGACACAGTAAACCATCGTTGTTTATAACGATTGATTAGCTTGTTCTCTGAAACTGCATGGCCATTTTCGAAGCTGCTGAACTCACAGTCCTTTATCTGTCACTTTGTTGTGCTCCTTACGGAATCCTCTTTACAAAATGACAATGTAACGCTTTAAGAGGAAAGTGAGAAATAAAAAGCAGGATAAGAAGTCACCTATCAAGCCTGCTGCTGTTTAAAATTTGGTTTCTATAGTAACCATGACATCTGATTGTACGGAAAACTCTCTGAGATACAAAGATGGCGGTGCCTTCAATGTTGTGCTTTTCTCTCAGCATACTGTATATTGCAGCATTACGAAAAAGAAAAAAAGATATGATTTCTTTCCCAAACCTACTTATTGCTCTCTATCTCATCCTCAGGAAACTCAAACCTAGTGGTCTTCCTAAGAAAACATGCTCAAACCATCCTGAATATCTCCAGCCAAGCTGAAGAGCTTGGTATCAATTTGATCAGAGGATAATATGTACCTGCTCTTCATGAAACTGAAATGAGATAAGCTGTAGTTGCAAACGGTCCAAAATTGTGAGTACTAACATATTGTTCCGTGATCAAGATGGCAGCAAACTATCATTAACTATATATTTTTTGTGATGTGATAGTTACCTTCCTCTCAGAAGCCAAGCATAGGAGCTTTGTAGTGGACTTTAGTGTTCAAATGAATAACCACACTAACAAAACGACAAAAATCTCCAAAGCAAAGAAATGGTGCAGGAAAGATCTGGATAAAATGATGACTTCTAAGAGCTCAGAGCAGCAAGAGATAGATTATTTACTACCTTTCAACAATCCATTTAATGAGATCAAGTCACTGAACTCTTTTTTTTTTTACAATCAGATAAGTGCAAAAATGAAAGGCAGCTGATAAATGATGATAATAATCAAAATGCTTTTAACCGTTTTAATGATGATTTAGTGAATGAAGGGGGAGATTATGTTTTAAACCAACTCCTTTTTTCAATAGAATTCTGCCCAGCAACCTGATTAAATTTAGTGGCTGAGCACTGCTTCCTTGAGGGTCTCAATTTATGACCAATTCTGCACAGTTATTAATACAATTGGCAATTTTAAAATTTTTATTGACGTTTTAATCCAAAGTCAGAAAGGAAAGGTCTTAAAGAAACAGGCAAAAGAGAAATGAAGGGGAATAAATTCCTTTGCACCTGGAAATAGCAGAAAGTATCTTAGAGCAATCTGTGGAGGATAACAATAGCACTTAGATTCATATACTGCTTCATAATGCTTTATAGCACTCTCTAAGCGGTTTATAGAGTCAGCATACTGCCCCCCAACAATCTGGGTCCTCATTTTATTGACCTCTGAGGGCTGCAAGGCTGAGTCAACCTTGAGTTTGTGAGGATCGAACTCCTGGCAGTGAGCTGAATTAGCCTGCAATATTGCATTCTAACCACTGCGCCACCATAGCTAAGCAGCCAAAAAGAATTAATATGAAAAAGAGATTGAAAAATCAATTGTGAAACAATTGCCCGCTCCTAAACTGAGGTAAGGAGGGGCATGATAACTCAGCAGTTAAGAAGCTGAGCTTGTCAGCTGGAAAGCTGACAGCCTGGGTTTGAGACCCAAGTGCTGCTCGACTCGCTGAGCTCAGGTCTTGAACCTGGGCTGTCAGCTTTCCAGCTGACAAGTTCAGCTTCTTTACTGCTGAGTCATCACACCTACTTGGCCCATCTCCTGCCCATCTAACAGTTCAAAAGCATGAAAATGCGAGTAGATAAATAGGTACCACTTTGGTGGGAAGGTAACAGCGTTCTGTATTTCACCGCATGCTCTGGACTAAAGCGTGATGTCCTGCTGGCCACATGACTACAGAAACGTGTTCAGACAATGCCGGCTCCCTCGGCTAAGAAACGGAGATGAGCAATGCCCTCAAGAGTCAGACATGACTGGAAAGGGGAAACCTTTACTTTTACCTTTAAATTGAGATAAGTCTTTCTTAACGCTACTGTTAATCACAGCCAAAGACACTATCTTTCCCTTCAACCAAAAATAATGATTTTGCAGATAACAAGAATAATATCATAAAGAGAAGTGGCATTATAGAATGGCAGTTTATAAAACATGATCTCAAAATTAAGTGGGCCCCAAATCTCTTTGCTAAACTGCAGGAAATTATCTGGATGACCTCCCAGAATGGGTACAATAGATAATTGCCATCCTTCCATCGGTTTATTATTCCCTACATGATTTTTAGGATGGAAATGTATTTGCTGAGATTCCAAATCTTTCCAGTTAGGGCATTAAAAGATGCAAAGCCTTCTCTGTTCCCACAAGGAGAGAGAGTATAAGAACTGCGCAGGCAATAAAAGCAGTTTAGGAGCAGGTGGAAAACTAAAAGATTATACTTTGGATCAGACAGAGCTAATGTTATTTTTTCCCTACAAGGTCAAACGACAGGGAGAAAAGTTGGAATATCCTCAGGGGATGGAGTGGGGAAAGAGCTTGTTAAATTCTTATTAAAATCTGCCATCGATGGTACCGAAGGAAATCATCTCAATCCTGAGAAACTAAAATCCACACTGATGGCAATTTTGTGCACTGCCAACTCCATTAAAGTTCTCTCCCTTTCAACGATTGCGACAATTATGTGTTTAATTTATTCATTTAGACACAATAACTTATGTATTTGTTAAATAAATGTATATGGCCACTCAGGTGGCTTGCAGGAATGTAGTAGAAAACCTTCTACCATGTCAAGAGAATGAAGTTCTAATTTTTGTCAAACAGGAAGCTATTAATCTTTTTACCTAAAGTCATGCTTAAAAATAACATGTGCTACTGGCAGAAACATCCACTCAATGAGTTGATTGGTCCATATTAATTGCAAATACCTGCCCCCTCCTCTCAAATCAATCTACAGCTGATTGACTGCATCAAACTGAAAAAGCAACAGAAAACCTTAGAAATTAAATGCATAGAAAATTTGGCTATGCCTTTAGCTATTCACTTTGATGATCAGTCCTGGCTCTTCTGAAAGAAGACCATTTTGGGAAGCGACAACAATCGATGGGTAGAAATAAGCAGATCAAAACTAAAGAAGGAGAAAGCATCCAGAATATTTCTCCCTCTATAATCAGTTAATTCAGATTACGGTCTGAGTTCTAGTGCTCAGTCACAATGTCCCCTAGTTAGCTGCATCTAACTTACTTGATTTAATTTAGTGCATTTCTGCAATATTTCTTTTATTCCCATGAAATTTTGCTGAGCGATTGGTTGAAAGTGTTAATTCTTTTATTAAGTATTTATCCAAAATTGAAGTTTTATTTCTGCAAGAAATTAGAGCATCTGGGAGAACTGAGCGTAGATATTTATGCATCTCCTTGTGAGAAAGGGAGAACTCCAGGATGGTCTGGAGTTTTTGATTTCTACTACTGATCTCCAAAGGATATTATAGGGATGCCCTATCATGCTTAATAAGTCCTGGAGTGCTTTTCAAAGTTTGAACATTTCAGTTTGCTGTTCATTAAGGTATATCCATCTCTGCAATACAAAACAAAACCAAATCAAAACCCCATAGCTCCAAAGTGGATTAGAGTAAATTAGATAATCATATTGCCAGTTGCCTGAGACACTTTGTCTATGTAATTAGAGGGAGTCATCTAAATAGGGGTGGGTGTAAAGCATTTGAGATTTATAGTGTTTTAAGGTCAAAACAATAGCAGCCGTTTTGATTTAAAACTTTGGAATCTGAAACATTTTATACAACACAACAGAGATTGGGTTGATTTGATTGATAGACAATATAACTTTATACAGTGGTATAAGCCAGTTCTCTGTGTGGATGCCGCTTCTGGAAGTCTATTCTTGGCCCGGGCAACAAAAAATTAGCTACCGGTTCTGCTGAAGTGGTGTGAACCAGCTGAATCCCACCACTGACTTTATAACAATAGCACTTAGACACATATGCCACCCCATAGTGCTTTACAGCACTCTCAGGGCAGTTACAATGACAGTGTATTGCGCCCAACAATTTGGGTCCTCATTTTACTGATCTCGGAAGAATGGAAGGCTGAGTCAACCTCGAGCCCCATCAAGATCGAACTCCAGGCTGTGGATAGAGTTTGCCTGCAATACTGCATTCTAACCACTGTGCCACCAGGGCTCTCTCTATTTTATATTTGGAATATTTGTTAAGAGATTATGATTTAAAATAGTAATTTAGTAAATATAGATGGGAAAATTTACAATCATTTATAGACCTGTCAAACAAGAGGGGGGGGGGGTCTATTAGACTTCTTTGAGTTATATTTATCAACATTCAGCCAGTTGATATTGATGATTTAATTCTGTATGTTTATCATCATAGCAGTTTCCCTGGATAATGAGTTGCAACAAGAATAGTAAAGCATCCTTTTAGGGATACTAAAACCAATTTGGCTGGGTATTGGCTTATGATGATTTTTAAAGCCCATAAATTTAATCCTTCCCCAAATACTACTTAAATCCATTCAATTGGAAATGAAATTATGCATTTCTCTTCAAGGACAAAAAGAAAGCTGCTCTCCTGAACTTATGGCAGTAATTATCACTAGTCAGCTTGGCCCAGACATGATTTGAGCTGCCTATCATATCCCTATAGGAGTCTTGAAAGCTTATTTTCCATTGGAACACCACAAACATAGCGATCATTCTGTCATGTCTGATTTTACTACTGGCACTTTATCTGGTTGGCCAGCTGTCTCAGTCTCTGAAATCAACAACAACAACAAGAACCCCTGATTTACTGAAAATGGATAAATCCTGCTTACGATAGTATCCTAAGAGTAGTGAGACAAAACTGATTGTTGGGGGCCAATTCTGCATTGTTTTCTACATAATTACTCTTATTGGGACTAGGCTGTAAATATAAGCTTTCATTTTTCCCACATAAAAAGAAAAAAAAAGTAATAGAACCCCGCTACTGGAAGCCCATTTCCTCTTGGATATGTTTAAGTTACATACTAGACACATTAATGGGAAATGTTAGGATTGGCTGGATCAGGAATATTACAGGAGAAGCAACCTGGGTTGATGTAGAACTTAACTTACAGCTTCTGGTTGAAAACTATTTCTTCAAGCCATTTGATGCAGCCTTTGTTGATTTCAGGACTGCTTTTCATTCAATCTTAAAAGAAATCCTACTGGAAAAAATAAGGTCTTGTTAATAGATAAGTAATTGCTACTGCTCATATATAAATTACATAAAAAAACAAAACTGGAACTTAGATATACCCCAATGATTAACTTCCTGATACTATTCCATCTCAGAAAGCGTTAAATCAGAATGTTAGGTCAACACTTTTTCATAAATAAATTATTATTAAAGAATTAAGTGTCTTTAAGGGTAGGACTTTCCTGATCCTAAATTAGCTGGGAAACATATGTCAGTCTTCTAATGGCCCTAACACAGTTTTGTGATGGACTTAAGAAAACCCAAAG
>NW_015391067.1:13267-26694 GCF_001527695.2 Protobothrops mucrosquamatus
GTTAATTCAAAATGGCACCACTACTTACCTTTGAAAAAACAAAAGTTGTGGTCCTTTGTGAAGACCAAAGTTCTACAAATGTAGTATTAATAGCAGCAGACCTGTCAAGTTAAGTGTTTTAAATATCTTGGTGTAATATTTCAAGTAAAAAGGACCTAGTCAATTATGTCATCCTTTCTGCTACTGAGGGCAGTAGCTTTTTATTTCTGCTCAGAAATAAAAGGGGATTTTATACCAACCATAATTATTTTTGACAAAATTCTCTTATCCAATTTCTTCTTGGAACCCCATTACAAACATTTTTTAAAATATTACCCAGATCAAGAGACTACAGTCTAAATTCCTGAGGAACCCCCCCTTTTCAAGCTTCAAGGCAGAATTTGGCTCTTCATGCTTAACTAGTGATTGCAATTAAATTTTCTCCCAATTGAGCTACTGCTTTAGTCGGTACTGATTATTTTCAGTTGAGCTGCATGAAAGCCACTTTCATGTGATCTTTTACCAAGCTTCTACTATCTGTGAAGTCTGAAAGGTATAGACTGATGGTACACTTAGGCTACAAAATACAAAAGTGATTTAAGCAAAATACTGGAAATTTCCATTCCTGAAATTTTGGAACCTGTTGTGATTCCTCGCCAGCCAGTGGATCCGGCAGCTGAGTCTGAGGACTCAGATGAAGAGGAGGGACCTGGAGTAACATCGGAGTCAGAGGAAGGCTCTGAGGAGCACCAAGACTCACAGTCAGATGAGGAGGCTGGCCCCTCTACTCACGCTCGGGCAGAGACACAGCTGTTTTGGGAGCCTGAGTTGGGTGATGAAGAGGAACAGCTGGGGCCAATCCCGGATGTGTGGATGCACAGAGAAGAGAGACAAGCAAGGCAGAAGAAGGCAGTGGGGCATCTTGAAAAGCAAAGGAAAAGCCATTAAGAAGCCATGCCCTGGCTGGATTATAAAGGGGGACGGTGTGGAAAGTGCTGGTTCCCAAAGGCAACCATCTGTGCTGGGGATTGTGTTTTTGTGGATTGTGTTGATTGCCTCTGAATTCTTGGACATTGAGTCACGTGTGTAAAAATAAAAAGAGGTTTTTTTTTTGCAGTTCCTGCCTGGTTCCATGAAGAGGGGTTTCTTCTTGTAAATAAAGCAGTTGAGCAAGTACTCAACGTAGGCTGGAACAGAACAGTACCTGAATCCTACTTGGAAAGTAGAGTATTTGGGTATTATGTTCACTGTTCCCAAAGACTGGAAAAAACATTTCCCAGGATATATTTCAATGTACTGTCATCTGCTTTGTTAAATGTGCCCTTTTCAATGAATGCAGCTGCCACTGTGAATCTGGAATTGCGGTAACATTCTCTTATATTGTGCAGAATTAGCAGGGTCCAATATTTGGGGACAATAGATCCAATTGATCTAATAGTGCAATCATAGTTCATTTGTAATGGACCATTCAGATAGAAATACCAAAGCAACTTTCCAAATCAAGGCAGGAGGAAATTAAAGCAGCTAGAAAGATTTGACTTTGCATCCTTCCTCTCTGTAGTCTGATGAAGTGTAGAACAGTGACACATAAAGGAGAGCTGCTAGAACAGCTTAGTTCTGATCTTTCCTTTTGTGCTGGCTGATTGAGAAACACAACCAAAAATCACTCCCACAAAATTAAAAACAAAGACAGGCTAGTAGTGAACTCACAGAAAGAAATTGGGGTGCTTCGAACCTAGGGTGAAAAAACATCTATAAAACTGAGAGGATAGGGGGACTGTAAACAGCTAAGTTGAACAGAACCATCAAGCCAATGAGATTAAAAAGGGCAGTGAAACCAAATCAACAGATTAGCTCATCCCTAAGCAAGCACTATCAGTCCTTGCTTATCACTATAAATCCACTGGGTTTATTTAAGACAACTTTACTCCTCTGGGAAAGACACATTTTATTTATTTGCTTGTTCCATCCTTGGCTGCAGAAGTCATGCTATACATGAAGATGTTACTGAAATAGGTAAATCTGAATTTTTGATGCTATTTTGCTTTGAAGGATAGGGTGAGATAAAATATATACTCTGAGCATCCCTCTCTGGGGACTTGGCTCAGCCAAACAAAACCCATACTGGCAATGCCAAATATCACAATTTTGCCACATATTGCAGCAATGTGATACTGAGGTATCTAGAGGCTGCATGTAGAATATGGAGCATAACATGCCCAAACTGAGCTTAAAGTGAGATGACACTCAGGTTTACAATAATCCTGGGTGGGTTGATTTCAGGATGACTTGGTCTGCCTATTGTATGGCGAGGGAGCCTTATCTTCGGACAAGAAGAAAATCTATATGTCTATGGATCAGTCATCCAGGATCAGTCATATATGGATCAGTCATCCAGGTCATGGTTGTCCCAAAGGTGCTTTTTCAGGAGGCAATTGGACTTTCTTGTTTTTCTTTGAAGATGTTTCACTTCTCATCCAAGAAGCTTCTTCAGCTCTGACTGGATGGTGGAGAATGGAAAGATTTATATTCCTTGCAGACAAAGAATGCAAATGACCAGCTGTCTGCAAGGAATAGAAATCCTTTCATTCCCCACCATCCAGTCAGAGCTGAAGAAGCTTCTAGGATGAGAAGCGAAACATCTTCAAAGAAAAACAAGAAAGTCCAGCTGTCTCTTGAGAAAGCACCTTTGGGACAAGAAAAGCTATAAGTTTCACTTCCATGATATGAGGGACTAATTGTCTTCTCCCTTCCTGGATGTGTCAAGGATCCGGTGAGCTGCTTGGCGATCACTTCTTCTTGGGGTTAGAATCATATGGGCATAATTATTTATGCAAAACCCTATAGCAGACTTGCACCACAATTGAATCAGACTAGGTTATGTGGTCTGGTTGCACAAGCCTACTTGACTCTTGAGCAGGAATGAATTAGTCCATATAGGACTGTGTGTGTATGTGTGTGTGTGTGTGTTTGTGTGTGTGTGTGTATGCCAATATGGCAACGGGAAGTGGTTATTTCAAATTTAAGATCTATTAGAAGGGAGATTTTCAAAATGAACATAGATTCAGCAAAATAAATATTATGTTGTATAACATTTAATCACACCACTATATGTTGTTTTTCACAACATAGCTTAAATAAATAAATAGTGTTGCTAAGTAAACCCAGACTAGTATTTCTGATGGTATATGAACATCTCACACTTTTCTATTGCCTGTTTTGCAACTTGTTATCTGTTAAGTGCATTAGACCATAAACGCTACAATTTTGTAATTGAATTTTCTGAGAAGGGATGTGCATTCTTCCTATATTAATTTACCTTCAAAATGTAATGTATATATCCGTTTCTTATCTAAACATTCAGGACTGTAGACCCCATCTATTTCTGTCTGATGGTCATTAGTTATACATATTAAATATATTGCAATAACCATTGCACAAATGGTTTTATGTCCTTTCCTTTTGTCTAGCAAGGTTCTAGTAATTAAAATGCATATTGGATCCTTTTCTCTCATTTTATCCTTTTAATCTCTCTAATGGGCTTTTCATCTAGCTGCATTACAGCTTCTCCCATCTCTTACAATTCTTTACACATCGTCATTTGCTCAGAATAGGGTTTGGGTTTATAGATTTATATGTATTTATTTAGTTTCTAAACTCTACATCTGCAGACTTGCCATTGCACATTGCTACAAGGGCCATTTCCCTTCACAGTTATGGACAGTTCGAAGAGTACTGAAAGATTAAAACTGATGTTTTTCTAAATCAAAGTGGCAAAGAGGAGGTATAAGTTATCTTTTGCATATGAAAATACACAGGAGGCTATTGCTTTAGGTGAATAGGCGCAAGAATGGCAATTTAAAAGGGTTGTTGAAAAGCCAGTACAATAGGACTTTACTTCCCTTAAGAAAACAATTGCCAACAAAAATTAGGATGGAAAGAGAGAGATTATTGCTCAGCCCTCACTCCCGTTATCTAGTTCCATTCTCCCTACTCTGACTTTCCATGTTAAGCAACTAGGTCCAGACGTGATCTCTCTTATTCTTTCCTATGTAAGTGGGAAAGTGTAATTCAGATTAGGCATTTGGCAACACACTGTTGCCAACGGCATGAGCCTTTCAAGTCAATGCATGTTGCCCCCCTTTGCAGACTTTACAGTTTTATAGAGCTAGTTTGAAAAAAAGGGAAGACAAGGTCAAGAAATATAAAGATGCTGAGGACTGGACTTGCATGGGCATCTCTGTCCTCTCCTGACTGAAGTTCCTGACTCATGTAGGTTTTGGAAGACTCTCACGTGTTTCCAACAAGCATTTATTGTTCTTGGTATTTCTTGGGTGAAATAAATGAAAGTAGGGATAAGTAAAAGGGATGGATGGATGATAAAGAGATCGATGTTTCTGCCTTTAAAATTTGTATTGCTTGAGAGAGAAAAAAGGACCTTCCCTAAGAAATACAAATAGCAACTTCAGAGAGGTCATACAAATTGGAATCATGGAGGGGAGAATATCTGCTGTCCTGCAGGCTTTTCTACAGTTACATTTTTTAAAAAATACATTCTTGTTAAACATAGCCATAAGATTACAGGTGACCCTGAATTTACAATCAATTGCTTACCAACTGTTTGAAATTAAGTTTGGACTTAAAAAGGATATTTACGACCTGTGCTCAAAGTACGACTGCCACACACATTCTCTCAATCATGCAATCAGACATTTCTCCAGCAGAAAATGTGAATTGGATATGCTGAATTTGTTTAACGACCATGTAGTTTGCTTAATGACCAAGTGATTTACTCAATAACCATTGTGAAACAGTTATAAAATTGAGACTAGCCCCATGGTCCCTCGGATTTACGATCATAACAACTTATGATTGAAATTCCAGCCTCCATTTATGTTATCATAAATCGAAAGCTACCTGTAACGTGAAGTCTACCAGGCCCTATATTTGGACAATGTACATACAATAAAGATATTAATTTGCTAGATATCTGCACCTTCTTCTAATGCAGTGGTTCTCAACCTTTTTAATGCCACGACCCCAACCGGTCGTAAGTCGAGGACTAAACCGGTCGTAAGTCGAGGACTAAACCGGTCGTAAGTCGAGGACTACCCAACCGGTCGTAAGTCGAGGACTTTCCCTGCCCGGGAGCGCCGTGCATGTGTGGTTCCGCCCCCTGCGCCGGCCGAGGCATAGCTGGCAAGCGGCAGAGTCGGAGCAGGCTGACCACCAGCTGGCCCAGCCCAAGGGAGGTAAGGCACCCGCCGGAAAAGGGGGAAAAATGGCGGACAAAAAAAATGGCAGACAAAAAAAATGGTGGACAGCCTTGCTTGGCGACCCCCATGAAATGGTCGATCGACCCCAAATGGGGTCCCGACCCACAGGTTGAGAACCACTGTTCTAATGACTAATCATTTGGCAGGCTAAAATAAACCATCTAGCTATTCCAAGCAGTTGGCTCATCTAGGAGAGCCTGCTGATACCTATCAGCATAATGTGGTCCATGAAATATGTGTACTTGTAATAAAAAAATATACGCAACACAGAAGGCTGCTCACTTACCCAAATGCCTAGCACCTGAACTGTGAAAATAGCCAATCTCTGCTATTATCATTCCTTTTCAACTCACATTCTATAATAATACCACCTTTACAAGCAAAATCTTTTTCCTTGTTGTTGAGCTTCCAGACATTGCAAACCAGGACATTGGGGGTGAATTTCTCACTTAAAGTATAAAAGTTGATTTCAGATTTTTAAGTTTTTATACATACAGATTACTTCCTTCTTCTTTTTTACATTTCCAAAGTATAAATGACAAAATAGCCTGCAATAATATATTCTTATCCCTGTGTCCTGAAGCATTTCTCTTCCTGATCCTGTATCAAAATTGAGTATTTCCTTGGACAAAGGCTTGACATCAATTATTCTGTTAACTTAGGTTAGGGTGTTTGTCAAATGTCATAAAACCATGTATGGTGACAAATGCAAAGCATGCACTGAGTATGCACATATTTGTACACTGAATATGAATATGCTTAATGCTAAAACATCTACTTCAACTCTGAAATCTATTTCATAAAAGGAGGTTCACTCATACTCACTGCATTAAAGGATTTTTTTGGCCAAGGTTTGTGCATACGTTTTTTGGAGCTTAGTTGGGGGTGTTCCTTCCCAATTTCTGAGGAATATTTTCCAGGTGCCTCACTGTTTCCCCAATGTGGTCTTGTGCCAAGAAGCTAGTCTTTCTAAAACAGAACCATCTGTCTGGTCCTATGTTTTTTACCAAGAAGTTGTTCTTTCTATTTGGGCTGGCTCTACAACTTTACAGCCTTACCTTTTCTTGGAAATGGTCACTGCACGAGAAACTAGCTTCTTTAGATCGCTCGCTGGCAACTAGTCTTCCAATAGGTCATGATCATGTGCTTCCCCCCCCCCCCAACAATGCTCATTGGACTTGGAGCTTCAGAGGAATTGATCATTTCTATTTAAAACATTTTTTTAAAGCAAACTTCCTCATCCATTGCAATCAGCACAATATTTTAATCAAAGAATGGTCCTAGAACATAGAATAATAGAGCTGGAAGGGAGCTTGGAGATCTTTTAGTCCAACAGCTTGCTCGAGCTGTACCATTTCAAACAAATGGTTGTCCAGTCTCTTTATGAAAACCTCTAGTGATAGAGCATCCATAACTTCTGAAGGCAAGCTATTCCATTGGTTGATTGCTCTCACAATTAGGAAATTTCTCCTTTGTTCTAGGTTGCTTCTCTCCTTGGTTAGTTTCCATCCATTGTTTCTTGTTTTATCTTTTGGTGCTTTGGAAAATAGTTTGACTCCCTCGTCTTTGTTGGAGCCCCTCAAATATTGAAACACTGCTATCAAGTCTCTCCTAGTCCTTCTTTTCATTAGATTAGACATACCACATTTCTGTAACCATTCTTTATATGTTTTAGCCTCCAGCCCCCAAATCATTTTTGTTGCTCTTCTCTGCACTCTTTCCAGAGTCTCAACATTTTTTTTTATTTTGTGATGACCAGAACTGGATGCAGTATTCCAAGTATGGCCGTACTAAGGCATTGTAAAGTGGTACTAATACTTCACGTGATCTTGATTCTATTCCTTTATTAATGCAGCCTAGGATTGAATCGGCTGTTTTGGTGGCTGCTGCACACTGTTATTTTAGATGATTGTCCACTAGGACTCCAAGATCCCTCTCACAATTACTTGTATTAAACCGAGTTTCACCTAGTCTGTACCTATACAGTTGATTTTTCTTGCCTAAGTGTACAACCTTACATTTTATGTTGAATTTCATTTTGTTAGATAGGGCCTAGTGTTCAAGACTGTTAAAAAAACTTTTTGGATCTTGAGCTTGTCTTTGGGGCTATTGGCTATTCCTGCCAGCTTAGTGTCATCTGCAGATTTCATGAGTTCCCCTTCTATTTGTTTGTCTAGGTCCTAAAGTTAGAAGGCTTTCTCTTTGACTAGATTTAATGTCCTCCTGACAGCTGTCACTGAGGGGAGATACCAGGGCATTATGTTTGAACAAAGACTATGCTCTGTGGCCCCTGATCAATCAAGACATTGACCCATGTTGATTTGTATTGTTTCCATTATGCTGCTTCACACCAGGAGCAATCATTTCCACTGTGAGACAAGTATCCAGGTTGTTCAGGTTCAATCTATTGCTGTTCACTCTCAATGAATGTAGCTAAATACTGTTTTTTTGTTATTTGCCATAATATATCAGTAAGCAGCTGCTATGTGTCCTTTTGGTCAAGCAAGTTGATTGCTTATTTTTTGGGGTTATTTTGCTTTTAAAAAAAATTATATGTAGTTTCACAATTTTGCATATTATTGTTCATTTTCACTACAGGCACTCCTCAAATTATGACCACAACTGAGCCCCAAAATTTCACTGCTACGAAAGACAGTTGCAATGTGAGTTTTGCATCATTGTACGACCTTTTTTTTCACAATTAATAAATAAATCTGGCTTCCCCATTGATTTTCCTTGTCGGAAGGTTGCAAAAGGTGATCACAGGTCTTCAGGACACTGCAACTGTCATGCCAGTTGCTAAGCATCAGAATTTTGATCACATGACCATGGGTTTGTCAGTGTGAAAAACAGTTGAAAGTCACTTTTTGCAGTTTCGTTGTAATTTTGAATAGTCACTGAACAAGTGGTTATAAGTTGAGGACTACCTGTGCTATTTTGAAGAATTGTGTGTTTAATTTTGGAATGTATCGAGTTGGTCTACGATCATAATAAATTAAACTGAATTGAATAAAATGGAGATAACTTTAGAAGTACAATAGGTTACTTTCAGTGGTGGGATTCAGCCAGTTCGCACCACTTCGGCAGAACCGGTAGCTAATTTTTTGTTGCCCAGGCCCAGAATGGACTTCCAGAAGCGGCATCCACACAGATGTTCACATATTTGAATCCCACCACTGGTTACTTTGTTTTCAGTATGTGCAAACTACTTTGGTGAAGTATAGAATTTTTGTTGATGTGTCCACCATGATGACTTGGATCGAGAAATGCCTTATATGAACTGAGAGGGGCTTCTGGTTAAGAAGTTAAGAAGTCTCTTTGCCAACTGTGATACGTCCCCTCTTCCTCATGTTCTATGACATGTTGGCTAGATTCACACAATACACTTCAACCCCCAAGCTTAACCACACATAATGTATGCTGATCAAAGTATTAAACCACATTATGACTTCATTGTCATGGCATCTTTGTACACCAAATGCTAAGCCAATGAGTGGCTAGACTGAACTGCAGCCACTCTTTGGTAAAAATCAGGAGGAGTCTAATAGCGTCTTTTCCATCACATTTTATTAAGACATAAATTTCTGTGAGCAGGAGCAAAGTTTATCAGATGCATAGAGTGGCTAGACTAATGTGGGATTTAAACTGGGTTGATGTGGGGGGGAAGAAGGGGAAGTTAGGTTATGCAGAAATAAATTACGTGTCAGACAGTTTACAAGTATTTGATCAATTAATCACCATATACACCCATTTTTGTAAACCCATTTCTCCAGTTGCACCATCAAAATCTGTTGACTCACCAGCTTTAAACATCTCACAGTATTTATATCTTCCTTTTCTATAAGTTGCTCTTTAACACTAACATATCTAGTATTCTGCTATTCAATCCCATTTTTGACATATCCTCATCATTTCTTTACATTACTAAAATACTCCTCCCATACCCCACCCTTTAATGTTTTACAACTATATATATTGCTTTAGGTACCCCTTATACATGATCTTCCTCTCATGTTATTGCTCTACAGATAGTCCTTGGCTTATAGCCACAAGTGAGCCCAAAATTTCTATTGCTAAGTGAGACAGTTGTTTGACCCGATTCTTGTCACAGTTGTTACAGTACATGAATTGCTGCACATGTTAAGTTACTAATGTGGTGATTAAGTGAATCTGGCTTCCCCATTGACTTTGCTTGTCTTATTACTTGCCTTATGACTACCTGCATTATTCTTGTTCATTCCAGTGCACAATACTCTGTATGCAATAGTCATCACCAGAGAGCTTCTCGCACTACTGCCTAGCATAGTTTGGGTTGAACAAAGTTTCTAGATAAAACTTTCATAAAGGTGCTGAGCTTGTCAGCTGAAAAGCTGACAGCCCAGGTTCAAGATCTGAGCGCCACATGATGGAGTGAGCTCCTGTTACTTACCAGATCCTGCCTATCTATCAGTTTGAAAGCATGCACATACAAGTAAATAAATAGGCACCACTTTGGGGGGACAGTAATAGCATTCCGTGCATCTCGGTGTATAGTCATGCTGGTCACATGACCATGGAAATATCTTCAGACAATGCTAGCTCCCTCAGCTAAGAAAAAGAGATGAGCACCATTCCCTAGTGCAGTGGTTCTCAACCTGTGGGTTGGGACCCCATTTGGGGTCGATCTGCCATTTCACAGGGGTGGCCAAGCAAGGCTGTCCGCCATTTTTTTTGTCCGCCATTTTTTTGTCCACCATTTTTTCCCCTTTTCCGGCAGGTGCCTTACCTCCCTTGGGCTGGGCCAGCTGGTGGTCGGCCTGCTCCGTCTCTGCCGCTTGCCAGCTACGCCTCGGCAGGCGCAGGGGGCGGAACCACGCATGCGCGGCGCTCCTGGGCAGGGAAAGTCCTTGACTTACGACAGGTTGGGTAGTCCTCAACTTACGACCGGTTTAGTCCTCGACTTACGACCGGTTTAGTCCTTGACTTACGACCGGTTTAGTCCTCGACTTACGACCAGTTGGGGTTGCGGCATTAAAAAGGTTGAGAACCACTGCCCTAGTGCTTTACCTTTACTTTTAAGATACAGAAAGTGTAGACAGATCTTAATCTTAATCCTATCTGTGTCATATGAACCATTCCCTACTTCTAGGAGTACTGGTGATTCTTTTGGGCCAAAATGCCATAAGCATAACCACTTATCCCAAGGATGCTCACACTGTTTTATGCTACTTAGGATTTCTGATGTACATGACATAACAAAAAACGTACAAAAATTTAAGGCTGGAAATTTGGGAACTCTTTGTTTCTTTCCCTACACTCAGAGTACCATTTGAGATTTCTTCTAGGAGAAAAATGTGAAATGTGCTGATCTCTTTTAGTTTCCAAAACTCAAGCAGTTCTAAGCAATAGGAAGAAAGTTCTGCCTGCTTCAAGTTTCTCATTTATCGCTCTAAAGAGACAGATTTCCTCATAAAGTTCATGGTTTTGGTCTTGGAAGAACTCACCTTGCATTAAAAGGAAGTACTGTATGTGGCCATTTATAAATTCTAGTTACAAGATACATTGAAAGTGTACCTCTAACAAGGAAGTAAGTACAATGACAACCACAGCTAACACACTGCTTTTTTATCCAACAATAAAACAAGGTGATGATCTTTTTTCTTTTACTGGTGCTAAGCCTCAAATTGCAATAGTCATCCATTCAACAAGAAGCTATTATAACAGCATTAGCCCTTCTGGATCTCAAAAAAAAAAAAAAAACCACATTAAGAGCGAAAGAGTAACTGTATGCTCTTTGTTTGGGCTTATAAATAACTACTGATAGATATCTGAATTATGAGCCACTAATGCTGTGCGAAAATCCTAACATCTTATCTTCCTCTGTCTACACATTATTGTGTCTCTCCTTTGATCAAACAAACCTGGCTTTTTAAAAGTTAACCCCAGTTTTCTTTGAACAGAAATGGCCCATTTGAGATCAATCCAAGGCATGCCATGAGCGGCAAAGTCAAAATCTTCATTGGACAGGCTTGAGCAATCTTTCTCAGGCAGTCAAACCTAGATGATGTGATGGGGAAACTATACACACGAACACACACACACACACACACACAAAACCCCCTCTGAGCTTATAAAATAGGAACGGTGCAAAATTTACTGGGTCAGTTTTGCAAATGATCTATTTTCACCTTAACCCAGTGGTGGACGAAGAGCTATGTTCACGGTTGAATGTAATTTTAGTCTCCAAATATATCACATATACACAAGTTTCCATAACAGAGAGTAACCCTTAATATATATCTTTGTAAGGGTGAAATTTTCCATAACATGCACTATTTTAAAATGCAACTAACCATAAGATATGATTGCTTTTATGTAGGGTGCTCAAATGCGAAGCTGTTTTGTGCAAAGTGTATAAAACACAAACAGTGGCTAAGAGCAATCTCCAGGCATTACTGACCACGCCACAACAGGCTCTCTATTGATGGAGCATGTCATTTAACTGTAAAAGAAATCCATACCAAATGGATTTGACATTCCTATCTCCAAGGAGTCTACATGTATACCATCTGTTGTCTAGGGCTCTACATTACCCAATACAACCATTTGGGATGTTTCTAGATGTAATCATGCTTGGAGTAAACTAACTTTTGTAACTTTTAATATGGTTGTTCAAACTATGATTGCATCTGCATCAGACTCATTGCAACATTGAAGGATTACTATTGAATTAAAATAATTAGATTTTTTTGTGATTTTTTCCATAAAATTACAGATGTGTTTGTCTATTTTGCTGAGATGCAATCTTTTATACCAGGGGTGTCAAACTCGCAATGTCAAGTGACATGTCATGATGTATTGTGACTTTTTTGCCATTGCTGGCATTGGGGGTGGGCGTGGTTTCGCTACGATGCATCTGGCCCGTGGGCCAGCAATTTGACACCCCTGCTTTATACCCTCATTCTTAATATGCTTAATAGTATTTTACCTATCAAATACTATTCTCTACTTAACAGCAGGGTATTTTCCTGATTTTGTGATCCAGGACTTTTGGGTATTGCTATATACTAAATAATAGCAAAGCAGCAGTCAACTGTAACAGATGAGTTACCAAAAGACAGAAGGCAAAATGAACAAAAATACTGTGCAGGATAATATTGGGACCTATGAGGACTACTTTTGAAACAAAAAAGTTTTATTGCTGAAAAATGGATTCAAAACACATGTAATATCAGTCCAAGGGCATTCCAAGATATCCCATGAAAATTTAAACTTGATGATTCTAAAACAGAATGAATTTCTGTTGCAGTGACATATCATTCTGAAAAGGGAAAAACAGATTAAGAGGAGTAGGAACAATGACCCAGTAGAGGAAAAATGATGATCGACTTCACTATGAAAGTCTGAATTAAATTTCTCTAAATTAATTTTTCTACAGCTTGTTTCAGTACTATGAAACTAACTATACACCTGGGCTTGGAGAATTGAATACCAAATTTTGGATGACCGTGTTTGGAAAGCGTAATGTTCTATCGCAACTTCAGCAGCAAAGGTGGATGTTTGTGAGACTGAAGAAGCAAGGACATACTTGGTCTTTTCTTTTGTTTTTGTTTGTAGCAATTTTATTAAAAAATCCAATTGCAACAATAAAAATTAATACAAACTAAAAAAGAAAAAGAAAGAAAAAGAAAAAATAGAAGGTGCAGAAAAGAAAAAAGAGAAATGAAAGAGAAAAAGATAAGACTATAATAAAGAAAAGAAATATATAAAGACATGAGTGACTGCTTTATCACAACATGTATGAACAATTTTAGGAGTGTATAACCTCCTCTTAATATACAACAAATGATCTGTTCTTCCCTCATTCCATCTGTTATCTAGAGACAAATCTTTAAAGTTTCATCATTTTAGTTCTGATGTCAGTAAAAGTCCATTAAGTCCAACACCAGAGAAAGCAATATATTTATTTGAACTGTAATTAAATAAACCAACTTTACATTCTTCCTCTTACTTTTAACAACCTTCATCTTTTGTCCCTTCAAATAATGTCCTAGAACTTGATTTATTTTCATTTTCTTTCTTTGACCCTATGCTATAAATAAATAGGAGGTGGTGCAAGACAGAGGGGCATGGACAGCGCTGATCCATAGAGTGGCTGAGGATCAGACATGACTGAATTTCTGAAGACAACAA